>NW_005842236.1:1755517-1769922 GCF_000455745.1 Alligator sinensis
AGCCACACTATTTGCCTTTAAGACTATAGGTGTCCTACAGGGGCACTGCCAGGCCGAGGGCCTAAGGGCTGGATTGAGACTAGTGGGGAGGGAGCCTGTGATAGGGAACCCTAACCCTGTCACGAGGAAGAAGGTGCGCCCCTACAAGGCCAGAACCTTTTGGGCACAGAGGGCTGGGGAGGAAGGGGTTAATTGCTGAACTGGGATGGATAGTCAGCTGACCAGAAGAGGCAGGACTATAAGAACCCTGTGTTGAGTAGTAGTTCCCCACCAGCAGCCAAGGAGGAAGGAGCTCTTGGTCATGAAGGAGAGGAGAAGCCTGAGGCAGGAGCAATGGCTGACACTGCTGTGGGATGAAGAACCCCGGTAGGCTGAAGCGTGACTATAGCCAGGCGGCTTCTGTTTGTGTTATAGCCCAGGGGCTTGGTTTGTGTTGCTGTTTGTTACCGGTGGTTTGGGTGAGGCTATTAGGGGTTGGAGGAGGAATTGTAGGGGACTCACAGTAGTGTGGGAACCCCAGCACCAGCAAGGGCACAGCATTGGGGGTGCACAGACCCCAGCCCCAGAGAAGGGCAGTTGAGAAGGCCCAGAGAGAGGGCAGCATTGCAGAGAAGAGCCCCAGAGTGAATGTGGGCAGCGAGAAGCCCCAGGGAGAGTGGGGCCACAGTTATCGAGTGCCAGTAAGGGCATTGTTTTGGGACGATACTAATAGGGCTGGGGAGGTCTGGAGCACCGGGGTGGGGTGCGAGTATGTATTTTTTCTGTTGTTTGGACAGGTGGGTCATGCCCGGGTTTTGGACTTGTGGCCTTTTTGGCTGGGGGGGCCGGCACGCGTGCCTTTGGGCCAAGGGGGTGCTGTGCCTTAGAATGGAGCAGAAAAGGGGGCCAAGAGCCTCCAGATACTGGAAGGAAGAGCTAGAGCCTCAGAGTCTAACCCTGTTTGGTGGGTTTGGATAGAGAGGCCTAGCTAGAGGAAAAAGGGGTCAGTTCATCACCGGGGAGACCCCAACATACCCAATATAATCGGCAGTCTCCCGCTCGCATACTAATTCCAGCAAGACGTGGCAGAAGAGATTAGAGCAGGACAGCAGAGGTCCAAGGGTGCCCCACGTAAGGCGCGAATGACTCGGAAGATGGTGCTGGGGAGGGCGACTTGCTACAGAGCCATTGAGGGGTTGATTAGACTTAGACTCTTGCTAAGCCCTGTGGGAAGCCTCCCTTACTTAACCTTAATAACAACAAGGAGTGGTGGATGAGCAAATGAGGGAGGGCAACATTAGAGCTAGAGCTGGGCAGGAGCCACACTGCTACCAGGGGACATCATGGCCATCCCTGTGGCTTGAACCTGCCACAGGATGAAATATGTATTTTTCTAAATAAAAGCTAAATTTACAGTACTTCTGGAAAGGAGGAATTTTGGAGGAAAATTTGCAGCTGTGACATTGCAAATCACATAGGATTCTACATATGGCTAACAATTATGGTTATAAGGTGTGCTCTGAATATTTCATAACTGAATGGACATTCAGTGTTTTCTTAGCCTTGTGGGTGACCATCAAACTAATTAAATCTTTCCTTCATAATGGCCTATCATTTTCTTTCTGGATAATAAAACATCCATGAATGGTTGAATTCACAAAAATTTAGCTATGAATCTCTGAAGCTGAAAGCATACTTTGGAATCCTCTTTTAATGTAAACATATGAGCTCAATGAGACACACAAGCAGAATATCTCCATCACGGGGAATACATTTTGTATTTTGCCTTGACCTTGTGTAATGCCAGACAAATGTCATCATGGGTCTAATTCATGTTCTCTGGTAAATTACCTGTGCTAAGTTTTGTTGTTCTACATTTTCTAACATCATGGAAGCTAAGGATGGAAATGGTATATTATGTCAGTCCATCCTCTTTCAATGCAAAAAAGTACCTTTATAAAATCTGTATTTAAGGAAACAGATTTATTTTCCCCTTTTTTTCTGCCACAGGCCTATAGTAGCTATAAATGGAATTTAAATATGGTACATGTCAGAATACAAGGAAAGGGAGTATTGTCTAGTCTGGACCAGGGGACCCAGAGTCAGGACTCCTGGGTTCTGTTTGCAGCTCCCTCACTGACTTACAAGTTCTGTGTATATTTAAATGAAGCAGCTGTCTCTCATTTATACAATGCAAATACCCTAGATATCCAGGGCAAATTCAGCCTTGGCATAAGTGGTTCAGAAGTCTCTCTGGTTTCCCTCTTGCATATACTAGGGCTGAATTTTCTTCTTGGAGAGGAAGCATTGCCTAAAAGATGGTCTTAAGCATGGGCTGGTACCATAACCTTGTATAACATAGTATGTTCATTTGCTAACTTAAAAGATCATGCTAGATGATGTTACTGGCAGGACTTGCTTACACAGATGCTATTAGTAGTTTAGATAAACAGTAACACCTAGGGTGCCAGATGTTGTGATTCATCTCAAGTACTTGCCAAACTATAATGTATATTGCATCAGGGGCTACTGGTTATTTATTTTTCAACCCAACAGAATCTCTAATTGGCTTTCTCCCTACCTCTCCTATTATTCATTTTGTTTTTCTTCCACCTGAATTAGTACTGGCTTTGGCCTGAAGCACAGGAAAAATGCATAGTTCATTCGGGGATCAAACACCTTAGGCTAAAGTTTTCACGTCTTACTTTATTGATGGCTTCCAACCCTTTCCCATTTTCCTGTCGAGGGGTAGGTGAGGGGAAAACACAAAACCTTTGCCAAAAGCATTCTATGATGGTTACTAGAATAAGTCAGCTAGCAGATGTCCAATCCAAACTTTGGTGGGTAATTAACTAATTCAATATCCAAAAGAAACAGGTAATTGTTATGATGCATGAATCCTTTGCCAGGGCAGATATTTTACAGCTTGCTGATATTTATCTAATGAGGAAGAATATCATGAGCCCTGAGTGGTAAAACACTGTTTTCTTAGTGCTCAAGAAGAATGGCTGTGTGGTTTTTTTTTTTTTTTTTTTTTTTTTTTTTTTTTTTTTTTTTTTTTTTTTTTTTTTTTGTTTTTTTTTGTTTTTGTTGTTTTGTGTTGTTTTGTGTTGTTTTGTGTTGTTTTGTGTTGTTTTGTGTTGTTTTGTGTTGTTTTGTGTTGTTTTGTGTTGTTTTGTGTTGTTTTGTGTTGTTTTGTGTTGTTTTGTGTTGTTTTGTGTTGTTTTGTGTTGTTTTGTGTTGTTTGTTTTTTTGTTTTTTTTTTTCCTTTAGGGATGTTCTTGGCATAGACTGTTCTTGTTCTTTTCTTTGTTATTTCTTGGAAGTCTTCTGAAAACTATTGATGCAGTATGCAAATTCAATGCAGGAAATGTTATATAATGTAACTGGCTTTTTATTCAAAAGCGTTCTTATTACTCCTTGCCTATTTTTACTCTGTTCTTTTTAAAAAAAAAAAAAAAAAAAAATGCATGAAATTAGATCAATACAATAGTACATTTTCTCTGCAAAGGTCAGAGGAAAATACCAGAAAGATCAGATTATGAAAGAGAAATGAGAAATTAGATATGTATTAATAAAAACAAAGGTTCTGATGCCACTGAAAATACACAACATGAGAATGTTCTGCTCCAGAATAAAAGTGTCTCTGTTACTGGCATACTGAGGAGGCCAGACAGAAAAAAGAGAACGGAAAATGAAAAGGAAGTTCTAAAGATGCCACTTCTCCAGTCTTTTCTTTTTTAGTATAATTTGAAACTATAGTGGGGGTGGGGAGGTAGATGGAAACCTAGCAACCAAAACATTGCAGATGCAAAATCATCACAAATGTACAACAGTTTTAAAAAAATGCTTGAAAAGGCAGGGTCACTACTGCATTTTTTTTGTGTGAAGCAGCACAGTGTGCACTCACAACATTATGAATTGTGATTTCTTGCATTGTCTAAAGCTGAAGTCAGTGCTTTATGATTTGTACTATTTTTGTATGCAGAGTTGCCTGTTGGATCTTGGGGAAGGATAAGGTTTGTTTGTTTGTTTGTTTGTTTGTTTGTTTGTTTGTTAAATGGGGATTCCCTGAATGTAACTGAATAAATAGTTGGAGAAGGGCATGAGAAGGGAAACCCAGACACTTGTGCTGGTCATTAATGTTTGGCTACATTACATGCCATCACTGGACAGATTTCCTTTTCCTTTCTAATTCCTAACTTTCTTTCTAGTCTCCTTTTCCTGTGTCTCTCTTCCTTGTCTTTGTAGACAGTAGGCCTGGTATATTGTGGAGCTAAAACTGTGCAAGACAGAGACAATCTCCTTCTCCCAACTCCGACAGTCTGTGTGTCATTTCTGTTTACTCCATCCTCTTATTCTATTTGCTTTCATTTTTCCCATTGATGTTGTTTCATCTCTGCATTTTGGTTTATAGAGTGTCAAAATCTTGCTAGTTATTGTCACCAGTACTAGCAAATATCTGGAGGTTAGTTTGATATGGTAACAGTGTGAAAGGAAGGACCCTGGGGCTGGAGGAAACTCTGGGGGCGATTAATTCCCTTTACTTACTCCAGGTGGGGGAAGTAGTGCCATGGGAGCATGAAGTGATGCATGGTGATTCCAGAGTGAGTGCTCCCTCAGGATTCATAGCCAGGGAGTGCCTTTGACCCCAAAGAGGGGCAGCCTAGGGGAGACCACAGCATCTGGAAAGCAGAGATGGTGGAGGACTCTCCCACTGGCACCAGATTGAAGCCATCGATAGCACTGGAATGCACAATGAGAGGTGCAGGTGGACAGATGGCCACCAACAGTTGAAGGACCATGGATGGAGTGCTTGAGCAGCCCACTTGAAGGAAGTCAAAGCTGCAGATACTGGAGGTGACATGCAGGTGGGACCCAGAGAGCGGAGTCCCTCAAGGAGTGGAGAACAGAGGACTGCAGCTCCTGAAGAGGACTACTTTGGTTAGGATTTGATTTGTTGGGTTTTTTTTTTTGTTTTGTTTTTGTTTTGTTTTTTTTTTTGGGGGGGGGGGGGGGCCTGGACAGATAAGCCACACACTGACTGACTAAAAGTGTGGGGGAGGGCAAAGTACCCAAAAAGCAATACTGGTCCCTGGGATTGATCCCTGGACTCTGTCTTGAGACAGTGAATCATGTGTTGATTTCAGGGGAGGAACTCCCAGGAAGAAGGGCTGTCCTTTTTTAAAAATTATTGTTGATTGATTTAGTTGTCTGCTGAAGACTGCTTCAAAGCATTTGAAGAGGGGGGAGGGGACTACTCCCAGAATTGGATCATCCGGGAACTAACTTGGAGGGCTTGGCTCAGACCCCAACCATTAAGGAGACACCTTTAGATTGTCTAAAAGGGGCCAGTGCCCTGAAGAACAGGACAGATTAACATTGAGGTGGTAAGGGTGAGGTGTAGGGGAGGTGGAGCCCCATAGAGAAATTCCTCCCACAGGCTCAGACTTATTCCCTAGTGGAACCAGCTACAGAACTGAAAGGAAAATCAAAGTCATGGTAAGTGGGGGGAGGGGGGAAATACCATCTGAGAGCGGTCAGGGAGATATAGGAAATCCTTTTTCAGCCTGGTGGTATTCCCCTGGAAGATGTCAGCCCAAATGGTGCTCAGACCTTATAGTATCTATTCTCAACAACTTGGTGCATTGGCTGGGAATTTGGACCAGGGCCCAGCCCAAGAGGAAGTCCTGGACATGCAGCCAGGGGCCATGTCTGAGGTGGAGGCCCTCCAACAGACCTTGAGCCTTATGGCCCAAATCCTACAGCAGCAGCAACAACAAGCTGCCTGAAAATAGCACCGAATGAAAAAATAGCCCAACAGAAGGAGTGGGTCCAGCAGAATTTAACAGACTGCAAAATTCCAAAGATAACCTGGGATGATGACCCCAAGTCCTTCCTGGAAGCCTTTGAGCCTATGGCTCTGGCAGCCCAGTAAGACAAAGCCAAATGGGCCAGCAAGTTGGGGTGCTCCTGGTAGGACCTGCTCAGGTGGCATATTGAGCAATGTCAAGAATAGAGGCCCAGGACTATGACAAGGTAAAAAGCGTGGCCCTTTACTGATTAGACATCAATCTAGAGCATTATCACCAATTTTTTTCCGAATGAAGAAAAGGGAAGACAAGTTCCAGAGGGTACTGCTGCAGAGTCTAGCAGATATCTTGGATAAATGGATATAATTGCAGGTTTCATCCAAGGCAGAAATCTGTGATGATATCCTCCTTGATCAATTTTGGGCTGACTTACAGGAAAATATGCAGAAGTGGGTCCAGTGCCACAGTCTGAAGACCTCAGCAGAGGCCCTGCACCTTGCAGAGGACTTCTATGGTGCCAAGGGAGACCCACCACAGGAAAGTTCAGAGACAAGAGCCAGTTTTCCAAGCCATTCGGGAAAATAACATAGCAAGGAGGGAGCAGCAGGTAATCTGTCCAGAGTTATGTGGCAGGTTAACCCGCTGTGAATTTAGGAATGGGCTTTTGTATTGAATTAAAAAAGGCAGTAAAGATGGGGAGGAGGTAGCCCAAGTGATGGTCCTGCAGCCCTTTAGGCTCCCTTTACTACGCTTGACTCGCACGAGTCCCTTGGGCAGTCATTTGGGAAAGGGAAAACAGAGGCCCATCTTGCTCATGGTGTTTTTTTGGCCCCATCTATTTCAGGAAGTGGAACAGTTCTGTGCAGTATGTCCTGAGTGGCAGAGGGTGAGTCTAAGGAAGCCCCCAAAAGTTCTGTTTCAGTTAATGCCGATTATCGCTGACCAGTTCTCCCATATCACATTGGATATTGTGGGCCTACTACCTAAAAGCTCAAGTGGGCACCAGTTTCTACTTGTCATTATTGATTATGCTATTTGATATCAAGAGGCTGTACCCCTATGAACTGTTACAGGCCTGGGGTAACCAAGGAACTCAAATGGATTTCCAGGGTGGGGATTCCCTGGGAAATAGCGATGGATCAAGGGACGAACGTCATGTCCTAAGTCCTTAAAGAGTGTTTGTTAGGTACTTTGGATTAGGCATTTTAGGACTTCAGTCTACCATCCCCTGACCAACAGACTAGTAGAATGTTTCAATGGGACCCTAAAAAGTATGCTTCATCACTGTGCCCAAGAGGACCTTAGGCAATGGGACATATTAGTGGCCCTTCCCCTGTTTGTGGTTTGGAAAGCACCTCGGGCTTCTTTGGGTTATACCCCTTTTGAATTGACATATGGGTACTCCCTGCATAGCTTGTTGGATCTGGTCCACAAGGAGTGGGAGGAAAACGGAGGAGTCAGGGTGGAACCCTCATGGTATGTGAACTCCCTGATGGAGAGGTTGCAGATTACTAATAGGGTGGCTATGGATAACTTGCAAAATGCACAGTGTCACCAAAAAGGGCAATACAATAAGCAGGTGAGGGGAATCTGAGTTTCAGGTGGGGCAGAGGATCCTAGTCCTCCTTTCTAGCTCCATGAGCAAATTTCTCACCTGTTGGCAAGGCCTGTTTGAGATCATGAGGCAGTTTGGCCCAGTTAATTATGAGGTATTTCAACTGGGGCATAGATAGAAAAAACAAATTCAACACATGAACCTGCTGAAACTATGGTGAGAGTTGGAAGGTCTTTTGGTCACTCTGCTTCCTGAAAGAGAGGAATTTGGATGGGGAAATGGGAGAAATGACAGGGCCAAAAGGGCTGAAATATAGAGTATCAATAGGGCAACATCTTATGAAGGGGCAGTAGGAACAGCTGAGGCAGGTAATCTGGGAGTTTAAAGATTTCTTTAGTGTGGCCCAAAGGAAAACCTTGGGGGGCTGTACATAAAATCCTTGCTCCAGAGGGGAAGATAGTGAGAGAAGTGGAGAGGAATACCAGACTATAAGGGTTACATGAGTTTAAGACCATGCTTTTTGGCCTTAACAGAGCTGCAGCTACTTTCCAAAGATTGATTGACTGGGTATTAGCTCCCCATCAGGGTTACATGGCTGCATACATTGATGACGTTGTAGCCTATACTGAAGGCTGGGACCAACATATGAGAGCCATCTTACAAGAGCTAAGGCAGGCTGCCTTGATGGCCAGTCCCAAGAAATGTACTCTGGGCAAGGCTGAGACCTAAATACTTAGGGTTTCTAGTTCATTGATTTAATAGATTTCATAGACATTAGGGCTGGAAGGAACTTCCTAAGATCATTGAGTCCAGCTCCCTGCCCAAGGGGCAGGAAGCCAGCTAGGGTCCAAGGATCCCAGCGAGATAAGCATCCAAACACTTCTTAAAGGAGTCCAAAGTAGGTGCTTGCACCACCTCTGGGTAGAGTCTGTTCCAGGCCTTGCAGGCTTGGACAGTAAAGAAGTTTTTCCTTGTGTCTAGCCTAAAACAGTTTTGCAGGAGTTTGTGACCATTGGACCTTGTCATCCCTTGGGGTGCTTTGGTGAACAGGCATTCCCCCATATCCTGATGCGCACCCCTTATGTACTTATAGGCTGCCACCAAGTCACCCCTGAGCATGTGCTCCTACAGGCTGAAAAGTCCCATAGCTCACAGCCTCTCTTCATAAGGCCTGTTCTCTTGCCCTAGTTAGGCAACACTGTATAAAGACTTTAGTAGATAAAGTGGATGTGATAAAGATTTACTTCCCACCACAAAGTAAGAAACAGATGTTTCTATTATTGCAGGTTTATTCCCCAGTTCACAGAGATAGCAGGTCTGCTGACCAATACCCTCCATGGGAAGGGGAGTGACTCTATCAGATGGGATGTGAAGTGTAAAGAAGCTTTTGAAGTGGTCAAAATCGCTTTGAGTTGGGATATAGTTTTATACTCATTTCTCACAGCCCTTCACTTTGCAGGCAAATGTATCTGGTGAGGCTGTGAGGGCTGTTCTCTCACAAGTGGTGAAGGGGACTGAAAGGCCAGTAGCCTACACGAGCAGAAACCTTTTTTCATGCTCATTCAGTTATTTAACAGTGGAAAAGAATGTTTGGCCCTAAAATGGGGACCTGAATATTTTAGGTTCTATCTGCTAAACTGTGTGTTTAAATTTAATTACAGATCATGTCCCATTAAAATGGCTCTTGTCTGCAAAGACCTACAGTACCCATCTAATGTGGTGGGCTTTAGCCTTGCAACCATTCCAGTTCTTTGTTGAATACAGGCCAGGGAAGGCAAATGTGGTGGCAGACTTCCTATCATGATGTCATCAAAGGGAAGAACTGGAAATGAATTGGGTAATGCTGGAAGAAGCAGGAGAGAGCCCACCAGCTGCATCAGATAACCTGCAAAGAGCACCAAAGGCATCTTGAAGGGTAGGATGTGTGAGAACAAGGACCGTGGGACTGAAGGAAACTCTGGGGGGTAATTCCCCTGTACTTACCCCAGGTGAGGGAAGGAGCACTGGGAGCATTGAGCAATTCATCACAGTTCCAGAGTGTGAGTGCTCCCTCAGGACTGGTGGTCAGGGAGTGTTGATGAGTACTTCTGGCCCCAGGGAGGGGCAACTTAGGGGAGACCACAGCATCTGGAGAGCAGAGAGCCAGAGGACTCTCCTGCTGGTGCCAGATTACAGCCATCAACAGCACTGGAGCACACAATGAGAGGTGCAGGTGGATGAAGGGTCACTGACGGGTGAAGGACTGTGGATGGAGTACTTAATCAGCCCACCTGAAGAATGTCAAAGCTGTAGCCAAGTAGGTGCTGGTGGTGACGTGTGGATGGGACATAGTGAGCTGATCTCTCAAGAAGCAGAGTGCAGGGCACTGAAGCTCCTGAAAAGGATTGCTTTGGTTAGAATTTAATTTGATTTGTTGATTTTAGGCCTGGACAGTTAAGCCATGCACTGACTAAAAGTGAGGGTGGAGCAAGGTGCCCAAAGAGCAATACTGATCCCTGGGATTGATCCTGGACTCTCTCGAGACAGTGAATCATGTGTAATTTGCAGGGGAGGATCTCCCCGGAAGAAGGGCTGTCCTTTTTTTAAAATTACTGTTGATTGGTTTGGTTGTCTGTTGCAGACTGCTCAGGAGCATGTGAAGAGGAGGGAGGGGACTACTCCCTGAGTTGGATTACCAGGGAACTAACTTGGAGGGTTTGGCTCAGATCCCAATCATTGAGGGAGAGGCCTTTAGATTGGCTAAAAGAGGCCAGTGCCCTGAAGAACAGGACGAATTAACATTGAAGTGGTAAGGGTGTGGTGTAAGGAAGATGAAGCCCCATGAAGAAATTCCTCCCAGAGACCTGGACCTATTCCCCAATGGAATCAGCTCCTGAACTGAAAGGAAAATCAAAGTCATGGCAGGTGAGAAAAATAACATATGAGAGGAGTTGGGGAGATATAGGCAACCCTTTTTCAGACTGACAGCATTTCCTAGGAAGACATCAGGCCAAAGGGTGCTCAGGCCTTATAGCACCTACTCTCGACATACAGAAATAACACTTTGTGGCTGGACAAAACCAAAAAACCCACAGAAGAAAAATGACAAGGGTTTTCTGGAGTGATGGGGAGAGGATATGCTATCTAATGTGGCAGCTCTATTTTGGGAGACTTCCCTTCCAAGGACTAAAAGGAGGTTGGTGCTCTGATACATTTCCTCTGGCTTGGTAGATTTTTTTTTCACTCATATTTTATTTCCTATGTACTGATACTTTTAGTAACTATGTAATCATACTTTACCATATAGTAGTGAGTAGATGAGAAGGCTGGGACATGCATACAATAGCTAGGATGGCATAGGAAGGAGCATTTTGAGCATTTGCCCATTCTACTTACTATATTTTCTTGAACCTAAGATGACCCTGATTATAGGATGATCGCCCAATAAATAGATTCTATATATGGAAACTTTATAAATTTGTTATAATTTTCCAGATATAGAATCTAGTTATTGGAGGTTTGCCTTGAATTTCTCCCCTTCCCACTGCTACAGCACAGAAAATAAATTTGGTGGGTCAGGCAGTCTCCCTTGCCCTCTTCCTCCCCTCAGCTTTTTGCCCTTCTTCCCTCTGCCCCACCCACCACTTTTGTTCCTCACTTCCGTGTGTTCAGGAAGAGCAGAGTCTGAAAGTAAGGAGGAAAATTTGAAAACACTAGTCTTGAAATAAAAACAGCTGTAGTTATTTGTATATTGTACCCATAGACTTAGTTAATCCAGAATTGATGGATTTTACTTTTTTCCAAAGTGCTACAAGTTTTAGTACAGGTACTCCATAAACACACTTTTAAGCAGTACTTTGGCACCTACTTATATCTAGTTAAAACTATGCATGATATTAGTCCAAAGCCAAAAGGCTCAGGATTTACCATATAGTTCATTGGGCTGGACCCCAGCGGAGTTGGTAGCATTTGAACCCAACGTGACCCCACAGCCGAGCACTTTGTGTGTGTGTGTGTGTGTGTGTGTACTTCAGTTACACCCCCCCCCCCACCCAAGGATCCATGTGCTAAGTAGCCCTCCACTCATGACTGGAGTAGAGTATTCTTGTCATGAGTCTTGGATGCTCTAAAAATGTATATGCTGATGAGGCACAGGGCAACCTGGTCCAGCTCCACCTTATGGACTGTGGGGCCACATTAATCAAATGCAACAGGCTGAGTGTGGGGGAGTGCCTCCCAGCATCCCAAAGAAGATGGGATGGGGGGAGAGTAGAGAAGCAACCCTGAACTCTGAGGGAAGAGTGGAGGGACTGGGAAGGGCCAAAAGAGTCTCCTATCTCTTAGAAGGAGATGCATCTGCACTGGAGGGGCCTTGACTAACTCTGCTGCTGCCCCAGCCATGCTTTAGGAGTGTGTGTCTGGGTGAGCACTGTGCAGCTCCCAGTGTAACTAGAAGCCCTACACTAGCCCTGGAGAAAAGCTGGCACACTGGGGAGAGCCAGTACTGTGCAGGGGAGAGCTGGTGCAGTACTGATGAGAGCTGGAATGCTGGGGAGAGGTGGTACAGCACCAGGGAGAGCCAGCTCACCGCAGAGGGCTGGCACACCAGGGAGAGCTGGTACATCCTAGAAAGCTGGCACATGGAAGCTTGCTTTACTGCTGAGGAGTGTCAGCATGAGAGGGAGAGCCAACAAGGGTGGGAAAGCTGGCCCACAGGGGAAAACTGGATGTGTGGAAAGTCAGCAGCAGTGTGAGAACTACGGGAGATTTCTGGAAGTTTTGACAACCAGAGGAGTGGCTGGCAACAGGGGTCTAAGGGCGAGATCCCTAGACAGAGCAGTAGGAGAATCTTCAGTCATGAGTGCTAGAACGTTTGAGGTTCTGAATACTTTGTTTTACATATGAGTTCATTGAATTATGGACTGATTCAATTGGGTACCACCCTGATCACCAGGCAGGCTGTAAAAGACTTATCATGAGTTTGTTTTATGACCTTTTCATTTTGTTTTATTTGGAACACCTGGTTGGCATAAGGACAGGGTGAGGGGGAGGCAGGATCCTGGGAAGATGACCAACAGTCTTATCAGTGCAATTAGTTTCATCGGGAGACTTCTGATTAACTAATTATACCAAGCCATGGCAGGTGAGACCAGAAAGGAGACATACTTATGTAACAAAAGAGAGAATATCTTCTGCAATCAGGAAGCCTGTAATTGGCCAGAAGCAAGACCCAGGTGCTTTTCAGTAATGATACACCCAGCATGTACACTGAGAGCATCGAGAAAGAGGGTGATAGAGGGATTATGGGTAAGCTGTTTGGGGTCCTGTTCAGTGATGTTTGCCAGGCATTTAAGACTGGTTTAAAAAACAGGACTCATCAGCAATAGGAAAGAAAGGTGCAGCTCAGCTGTGGGAGTGAAGAGGAAGTAAAAATGTATGTAATGTAGTCAGTCACCATGACTACAAAGACTCAGTGCTGAATGGGATTGAATACAATGGGCACCACATTTATCTTATTCAGGTGGGCTGTGCTAACCAATCCTTGTGGTAAATTCCCATTAGCATATTTGCCCCATATGTGTTTTACAGTCATGCTCAGTGTTGACTACATTTAATCAACTTCATGGTTGGTTTCCATTACTGAACACCTGCTGCTTTTGGCAGCAATTTATTGAAAGACGGTGTATTTAATGAGGTTTCCTTATGTGGATGTAGGGCTTTTTCCCTATGCTGACTGGGGGGAAAAACCTCGTCTTATATTTGAGTGCGCGTGTCATTTTGAATAGTTTTAACTGTACTTCTACAAATCCAGCAGACTTATGTGCATATCATTCAGCTTAAGTGTGAATATTGATTTACTGAGACTATGAAGAATTCAGCAGATTGTAATACAAAATAAAAAAAGAACCCCTGGGGCAGGGGGCTGGACTCAATGATCTTCTGAGGTCCCTTCCAGCCCTAATGTCTATGAAACCCCCCCGCTCTTTGAAAAATAAAAAAATGAAATCTACTTGTAAGTGTTTTGATATAATTGTGGCAGTTTCTGCCATACCATTAAGCACCATTGTGTTTTCAACATTTCTGAGAGGGACTAATCCAGTATTTCATTCATCTCAATGCTTTCATGTTCTCTAATTGAAGAATAAATATGAAGGAGCATAGCCCTGCAGGAATTAAATTAATCCAGATGTTTTATGCAAGGCACCATTTAATGAAAGGTAGGAGTAATAATTTGAGGGTAGAGATTGGTGGAATTAGGTTACCTTTGAAAATGCTAGTAATACAAAGATGTGGAAGTTCCACTGAGATGCCTTAACCATAAGAGATGATCTTCCTTATATTTGAATGAATTTATTGCAAGGAAACTTAAATATATCTCTGCTTATGAAAATTCTTTCATTGCAAGCAAATAGCATTTCTAGCCCTTCACTTTTATCTGTGGTTTCTTGTGTGCGTATGTCTTGTTATAAGCTGGAGAAAGCGTGCCAGAGCAGTTGTGGTATATCACATTTCTGGGTTTGGCAAAGCAGATTGGAAGTTAGTGGTGGACTATGCTTCTCAATGGCATACTTAGGAACACTTCAAAAGCAATACAGATATACCTTGAATGGCCTACTGAAGCAAATGATGTCTCTTTTGGCTAAACCATTAAGTACATGTGTCCATTACGCTGTCTGGAAGATCTAACTGGAGTGAGAAGAAAGTGATCAGAGATTAGTTCAGTTTTAATTAAATTAAGGTCTGGGTTTGGATACAGCCATACTGGAATCTTGTGGGATGTTCTTAGGAACATCAGTTGATCTTACTATATTCTTCCATTCAGAGTCTCTTGCTGGTTTTTAATCCTTAATTTCTCCCTTTCCCTTGTGAGCAGTTGTGAAAGAGAAATTCTGAAATAACAGCAGTGCAAATGAAATTGTGAAGACACCACTGCCTCAGATGTTAAGTTGATATGAACCGTGCATGCTTGACAAAGTCCATAATGATCCAATTCAGCCCTGATTTATGCATAGATAAAATTCTGCTTCTATGCTATTATTCCCAATGTAGAAAAACAGGGAAAGAGATTATCAGGGCAA
>NW_005842236.1:1769947-1778622 GCF_000455745.1 Alligator sinensis
ACGGAGCCCAGAGTTTTAAAGATAAAGAGAGAAGGAAAGTGATTTCATTTCCAGTCCCTGTCTCTGTCCCGCCCCCTCCCCCCACCAAAAACAAGCAAACTGCAGAAAGCAAGTACATTGAGAACAGGCACTGGAGAGACTGGGATGGTTAGAGAAGAGACGTGCCTGGAGAGGATTGCTCTCTCTTGAGATTGCCAAGGAAGTAAAGATTTTGGTGAACACCTTCACCTTCAAGGAAGAAGGGGATGTACTTTGAAAGTCTGCTAACATAAAACAAAAATTCCCCCCTACAAGAAGGAAGTTGTGTACTTGACAGCTGTTTTTAGATTATAATTTTAACTGTCATGGTGTTGAATGATATTTTTTTTTCTCTCCCTCACCCTAAATTATGCTAGCAAAATTGAGCTACTGTCCACTAGGATTCTAGTCTGGGTCCTGCACAAACTTTTATCCACATTGAATATGAAAACAAAACTTGTTACAGATTGTGCATACCCATAGCCATGTTTGAGATGTTTTAACTGCAGCTAAGCCTCCTAGGTATGATAAATTCTTCAAAGGTGCAGTGTAGTTAACCAATATTTCTCCATATATAACATGTGCAGTTACTATTTATACAAGATTGTTTGCATTTTAGATTGCAGTAAATGGGATTTACAAAGATCATGTTATTCCATTTTATAATCCAAATAAACTTTGGTTTCTCTGTTCTTGAGGAAGCAGCTTTCACAATGGAAGAAACAATTGCTCAGAAGCACTGTATAGTCTCAAAAGACTTGCTGACCTACAAAAGAATTATTCTGAAAAAGTTTACACTGTTTTTACAATGCTTTTGATATTTCATGCAAGCTGTCATCTAATGGAAATAATGACCTCAGGGACATGTGTTTATCTTGGTTTTAGCCCACTTAAAATACATTTAGCCTTTAGCTTTTCCTTAGGCCAAAACCACATCAAATGGGCCAAAGATGGAATAAACACACTATATATACTCCTGAGGTCATTATCACTTCATTGTAGTTTTGCAGAAGAAAAAGAAAACAAACTGTTTTTTGTATTACTTTTGAGGCTCAATATGCCCAAATGACGGTGTGAGAGCCCGTTCAGAAATTATTTCTCTTCAAAGATTTTTTTTTTCCTTCTTTCTCTGAAAGCTTCACTTTGTTAATTTTTCAATTTTATCTTTAAAATATTGAAAAGCTTCAGCTGTGTGACTTGACCAAATGTTGCTGGAATATAGCATTCCTAACCTACATTTTCTACAAACTGAGTTTCACAAATGAAAATATTTTAGTTAGGGTTAAGAATCTATTTAGTTTGCATTAGAAGTCCTGGGATAATAGATAATGAAGTCATGGATGGATTTTATGGATATTGCTTTGTGAAAGGGATAATGATTTTAGTATCCGAGGACTAACAGAAGATTTCTGATCAGTGCAAGCAGCCTTTTTTTTTTTTTTTTTTTCCTTTTATATTTTCTCCAGAATATAGCACTTAGTCACAGTTTTCATTGATGATATCCTATCCAGTTATAAGGGCCAAGACACAACTCTGCATTCATTTTTTTCTCATAGGCTGATGTGATACAGCTGCAGGCCACATAATATAATTAAATATTGCTAGTCCCTCCATATTTACATACTTTAGTTTAGTTTTTAATTAAGAGTGCGAGGAGAAAAATGGTTCCTTATTTGGATAATGCCACTGAAAAATGGAGGGGAAAATGCTGTCTCTAAAATCAATGGTACTTTTCTCCATTTAATTTAATAGGTGTAAGATTTCATTCTGAGTTCCAAATAAGTTTGAACTTCCTGCAGTAAAGCAAGGAAAGTCTGTGAAGAGATTCAGGCCCTGCTTCAGCACAACTCTCAAGCACGTGCTTTGTTCCCATTCACTTCGGTGGAAATGGATTTAATAACAGACTTAAGTATAAATTTGTGTTTAAGTGCTTTGCTGATTGGGAGGCTGCAAAATGGGATTGGTATGCAGAGGCAGATTAAGGATTTGGGGGTCTTTGGGTCCAAGGAGTATTGGGCCTAAAGAAAGATTGGGCTGACAACCGTTTATAATAGACAATTACCAATATCAAGCACCCTCTACGTGTGCCCCTTGTAGGAGTGCACTGGCATTGTACCTCTCTCTCTCTAGCAAAAATAACACAGGACCCCCAGTAGCCAACAGTGTGCTATTGACATTGCCTGCCCTGACTCAGCTGTACCTGCAGAAAAACAGCAGAAGCAATAGAAGTCAAGCTGCTGAGGCCTTCTGCAGCATGGATCCAGCTGGGCAGGGGGGCACATGACTGGCTGCTTTGGGTCAGAGCAAAGCTGGAGCCCCTGCCCTGGGGGTCCATGCCATGCCCTGCCTACCCTTGGTGAGACCTGGTGGGGGCTGGCACAGCTGTGTCCCAGGGGACCTGGGCATGGTGATCCTGGCTGGACAGGGCGGCAATGGCTGAGTGGCTGCAGCTCCTGCCAAGAACTCTGTGCAGGTTCCCTGGGGTCTCTGCCCAATGGAGACCCTAGTCCTGTCCCTGTCCCCATCCCCAGCCAACTCTTCCTGCAGCACCCTTGCAGGTGCCATCCCAGCCCATCCACACACAACCCCTGAGCTGGAGTGGGAGATTTTTTCCAGGAGCCCCTGGGTCCTTCCTCAGGTGGTACAGTCAGAATAATGCACAAGGAGGATGGTGCTAGCAGCAGCTCTTTGAATGGATTGGGAAATGTATATATGCTTATTAAAGAGACATACAAAAAACTAGAACTTTTGGTTCCAAAATGATACCTCTTATTAGACCAAATTGCAAGAAATTTGTCCTTTTCTGCAAGCTTTTGGGATCAAAGTCCCTTTGTCAGGCTCTGGGAAAAGTATACATGGTACAAGATGGTAAAAAAGTCCCCATAGGTAGGAAATAAGTTTCATTTTATATTAAAGAGAATTATTTGTATTATAACACTAACTCAGTCTCAATGGAACATAAATCAGTGTGCATTTGTCATTGTCTCCATTATTAAAAATCCCTTTAACAAGGACAGCTTTGGGCAAGGACTTGCTAAACAGGAGCATACAAATGTTAAAACTAGCAAAAGTCTGTGCATCTTTTATAAGATGACTGTCCTTGTTAGTGCCTGAACTTCCTGAGCACCTCTCTTCAGCTTTGCAGAGTAGAGACATGACAAAGAGATCCTCCTTTGTAGTGTTATATCTTGATGAAACCTTTCCTTGGTCAACTGTGTATCTGTTTCTCTGCTGACAATAAACTGACCAACAAAATATTCCTTAAAAGCTGTCATCTAATTGATATGCCCTCATTTAATGAAAGGTGCCCATGTTCACTGTGGAGACTTTAGTATCATATAAACTCTGTTGGCTATATGCATTAAACAAGTCTACACAGAATGGTGCTTATCAATTCTAGGCTACAGCTTCTAAGCAAAGTTTTTAATTTATTTTTTTTCTTAGACATTTGAATGTGGTGGCAGCATTTAAGTCTTATGCTTGCTGCAGTTTTCCCATTGTCCTTAAATTCCGCCCCCCCAAACTTTTTTTTTTAAGTTGGGGAGCACCAATAAAGAATTGCCTGAAATGCTATTTACTATTTAAAGTCTGGATTCTAATCTGAACCTATCTGAAACACTGGTGTAAAGAATTGGTATAAAACTTTCTCAGAAACGTACTTTCTTGAAAGATGTCCAGTAGATCCCGGTCTTCAAATAGATAAGAAATATTTCAATAAGAATTTTTACAGTTGTAAATTGGTACAAGTGTTTTCCAATCAATGTTGAAATGAGAAGAAAGGGCTCAGCAATAAGTTTAAAACCAACCAACCAAGATAACCACATTTTTTCAAGCCTTAGTATGAATTTGGTGATATTGGTTTAGTTTGACAGTTGTTTTTTATCTGAACCATGTGGTTTAATTCTTCTACATGATCTTTTTCCTTTGGCTTGAGAATATTTCTCCACCCTCTTGGCTCCCCTGCATTATTTAAATGCAACTATAAAGATCAATAAAACCTGAAACTGCACACAAAATTGAAACACAGTCCAGGTTCTTTGAAGTGTTCACAGGGTCTGTGAGCTGTGGCTCAACTTTGTTTTTGTGTCAACACTAGTGGCTTCATGAAAAATCATATGACTTTTAGTGGTGGCAACTGGATTTTGCTTTCAAATCCAAAACTCATGGTTAAAGTGGATGGCAGAAGTGGTTGCAGAAGTGTGAAGTTATTGCATAAACTGAAGGTGATGTTAAACCACTCAAGGTGTGATTTGAAGTTTTGCAGAGCCACAGGTGAGACTTTTTAATGTCTAGTACCTGACTTCCATGCTTCTGGTGAAAAATCTGGAGACATTTCTACCCTTTCATTCTGTGGCTTATCTGTTTATCATCTTTAGTGGCAATACATTCTTCACTACTTTTTTTTTTTTTGTATTTTGTATCATTTTCCTCCCTTTATCTGGGTTCCCTCCCCCCTTTTTAAATTCTGGAGCAAGGCAGGAACAGTAGTGTCTTTTTATGCATCTGTGTACCACATTTTTGGTCCTAAATAAATTACTTCCTTCAGGGAAAAGCTTTACTAAATGGCTGCTAGTTTCACAATGTGGGAATTTGCCAAAGTTTGGTTTGCTCCAAGCAGGGGTACCTAACCTGCTTCAAAACACTGCCTCGTGCTCTCAACACATCTTGCTGGGGTGAGGCTTATCAAGTTAGCACAAAATGCACAATTCCAACCCTTATCTCCTCCCCAGTCTTGTTTTTTCTTAGGGTTTCCCTCCTTTCAGAGGTGCCAAGTACGTGGGGGCCTGAGGGCCCAGGCCCCTCCCCCCCAGAAGAGGCCTGTCACCTGAAATGCATGACATGTCCATCTCAGGCATCCCCCCCCCAGCAAAAATAAAACTTGGTGCATATGCTTCAGACTGCTTCATTTATATGCCTGTTCTCAAAAGGCTGCTCTGTCATTTTTACCTCCAAGTGCTGTTAACAAACTATAGCCACCTACAAGTGACCAATACAGCATCTGTTGGCATGATAGAAAAACCTGATTAGGATTATACATATTGGATAGTTTCAGCAGGCAGTTTTTAACTCACAGCTCCAAAATCATTAGAGACAAAATCCAGTGCCAAATTTCACACAGCACAATATTTGAGGTGGAATTTGGATCAGGGTTTTGGTTGCAGTTTATACCAAGAATACCTTACCGCCCCCTCTGTGAAGGAGGAAACTACCCTGCACAGAAGAGGCGGTGGTAATGGTCTAATAGGAGCTTCCTGTCTTCAACTTTTGTGATTCGGTGAAAATGAATTGAGTCAATAGGAGTTGTGTAGTCGGATCACCATGCTGCTTTGAAAATGTACCTCTTCATATTTTTAACTATGTTGCCTCATTACACAGAAGTGAAGGGGAATTGTCTGATAGTTAATCTAGTTACAAGACCTGAGTTTTTGTCCATGTTTTTGTTTTTACTATACCTCTTTGATTAGCTGACTCTTTCTTGTTAAGCAATAAGGGGAAAAATTCCTTCAGGGAGCTTTTATTTCCCTAGCTACAGCCATATTTTCTGTGAAAGTGCAAGAGGGAGAATGCAAAGAAAATCTGTCCTGTGAAACTGCTATCTCTTTGATTAACATGAGAAATTATTTTGGTTGTTTTATCAAATTAATGTGACTTTCATGAGGTGAGAGAGCAATGCTGATTCATAATAATAGACTTTAATTAGGATGAGGGTTGCAGCCACAAGACTTTATCCTGTGTGCATTTTCAGGTCTCATTCTCCCAGTATCAGAAATCAAATTACCACTCTTAAAGTCAAACTGTGTTTTGGAGGTATTGGTAGGATGAAATATACCATGAAAAACTCTCCTTTTTTAAATGCATATTTAGACATGCTCTTATATAATTTCTTTTGGCATCAGTAATCATCCTTTTCTATATTCATATTCTTTTTATTAGAGATGAGCCCAAAACTTGATAAATTTTGAGCTGGATCTGTTTCAAATATCTTAATGATCTCCAGCATCTTGTCTTGGGTGTATTGCTACCCATCACAGTGGGTTTCTTGGTTTTTTTTGTTTGTTTGTGTGTTGTTGTTGTGGGGTTTTTTTGTGTTGTGGTTTTTGGTGTTTTTGTTAGCTCCTCATATATAATTTCTTATATAATTCTCATTCTTCCTTTCTTCAGATCTAATAACTGTTAAGTTAATAGCTACTTGTGTCTTGCCAGAGTGGTCACTATGGTCTAGGTTCATCTAGGTGGCTTAGGCTCAATATGGTAAGACCTGGCTGTTAGTTGAATTCTGTAGCTCTAAGTAAATTGCTTAGACTCCCTATGCAATATATTGACAAGAGTTAGGCACCAAAGAATGGATTCATAAGAGCCAGCCTGCTAGGCACATTTAAGTTAGCTGCTAGGAAATACTAAAGCCAAAAGTCCTCACAAACTTGGGTGCTTTACTGTGAGGTCCAGAGAGGTATCTAGATTTAATTCTACATTAAATCTGTTTTTATTTGAAAGGGTACAGGGCCAAGGTGAGGAGAGAACAAGTAGGGGAGGGAGCCACAGGTTGTATGATCACATGCTGAAGCAGAAGCTGTGTCCTTCTTTCATGATGCACCATTTGCTCCTTCATATGCTGGCTCAGCCCTGTTTTGGTGGCCCCAGCCACTCCTTACTCTACTCTTTTTGGAATATCCACACCCATAAGAGAACAGACCTTATGATAAGAGGCTGAAAGCCATGGGACTCTTCAGCCTGGAAAAGCACAGGATCAGAGGTGACCTGGTGGCTGCCTATAAGTATATAAAGGGTGTACATTAAGGATCTGGGAGAACGCCTGTTCACCAGAGCACCCCAAGAAATGACAAGGTCAAACAGTCACACACTCTTCCAAGACCATTTTAGGCTGAACATAAGGAAAAATGTCTTTATTGTCCAAGCCCCCCCAGGCCTGGAACAGACTTCTCCCAGAGGTGGTGCAAGCACCTACTCTGGACTCTTTTAAGAAACCTTTGGATACATATCTTGCTGGGATCCTCTGACCCTAGCTGACATCCTGCCCCTTGGGAGGGGGTTGGGCTCAATGATCTCCAAGGTCTCTTCTGGCCCTAATGTCTATGAAATATATGATACCATAACGCTAGACCTTTGAAATGACAGCTGGTGGTATAAGGAGTAGGAAAGTCGCAGGTGAATTCTTCCTCCACAGACTGGGTGCATGTGCAGACGAGATGCTAAGTGTGCAGTAGCCTGAGACTACTGAACAGCAGCATTACAAAAAGCTGTTTGTTGGTGTTGCTACACAGTAACTCAGGTTACTGAACAGTCATTTAATACTTGGTTATACATGTACTGAATGGCTGCGCAGTAACGACTGCTCAGTCAGCATCTCATGTAGATGCAGCCACTGTAACGTAAAAGAATATAAAGGAAGCTAGTTACAGGTTTAATCAAGTACTTGCTTTTATTTCATGAGAGATCCTACACATTTACTTCTGTATACCTGCTTCATGTTCTTATTTGTAGGGTAGTTTGTTTGGTGGGTTTTGTTTTGTTGTTTTGTTTTTTTGTTTTGTTTTAATTTGGATCTTGGATCTATTGATTGGGGTCAGAGTGGATGGAGTGGAAAGTTTTAATATTCAACTTAAGCTTCATCCTTGGTACAAGAGTTTCTGCTCCAGTGATCAGAATGCCAGTATTGCCAACCGTCATTAAGTTTCAGAATTGACACCCAGTAGAGAGAAACTGGGCAGCTCATGCTTTTCTGAGCTAATGTTTCATCTGTTTTGCCAGAGTTGGGATGGCATCCCTTCAATGGGTCACATTTGGAAAGTTTTATCCTTAGCTGTGAAGTATAGAAATGTTAAAAAGTGAACTCTGTCAAATCACAGATGGTGCAGATGCATCAGAGATGTGTGCCTGACTAAAAACACAATAAATAGTCCAATTTAATCCAACTCTTGTCTGACCTTTGGGCAGAGGCAGGCATATACCATTTATGCCATAGCACAGAATCCCTAACACCCTAATATTTCTTACATGAGGTTGACTGGGATGATTCTGTTTTCCTTGGCTAAAACAGCCTAAAGTGACTAATGATAAAGAGTGCTTGAAACGTTTTGAGTGCCCAGTCATGAACACCTCAAAGAAGGCCTGAATTTCAGATATTATTGAGCATCCCCAGAAAATTAGGTTCCCTGTAGAGCCTGAGAGAGAACTGAAGGGTCCCAAATGCTAGAAAACCTTAACCAAAGAATTTAATGTCACATCATTATAGTAATGATCACATGATGTGAAGGGGCAACTACTTGAGTAGATTACTAGAATATAGTGCATTAATTTATTCCTAACTAGAAAATGTATATTTTGAGGAGAATAAAATTTTCAACTTAACCTAAAATTACTGCACTAATTTTATTATTCCAAGGGTGTGGATTAAAAAAAAAACAAAAAACACATTAAAGAACATAATCATAGTGGTTACAATTTCATGAGTCACTGAAGTACGTGTAATATAGTTTAAACTCCTAAACAGAACTCTGAAACATTTCAGAAGCATACTTTATTTCTGGCAGAGATTTTTCCTCTGGAAACTAACTTACTGTAAAGTGTTGTCAAATGTGTCTGCTCTTTTTTGTACAAAAAATGTATTGGAGTCTGGCTTCTTACCTACTGTACAA
>NW_005842236.1:1778632-1803340 GCF_000455745.1 Alligator sinensis
AAGCACTCTTGTTTGGAGCCTGAATTCTAACATGCATTTAAAAGCAATATGTCATACAAAACAAGTTGCTGCTTTCTGAAGCAGCACAGAGGACTGTAAGTGCTTCTTGTCAAGTGGGAGTTCCACACTTTGTAAACTTCTGATTTGTAAACCCTAGGCTGTTACAGAGATAATCGGCCTCCTGGAGGAAGGTGACAGCTGCAGTGCTCACATGCTATGTTACCGTATATGCCTTACTGACTAATCCTCTAAGCATCACCCATGGCACTTTGGAAATATCATCTCCAGAGCTTTCCAAGAGGAAGAACCTAAAAATGTAATAGGAAGGGGATAGAGGAAAAACTGCAGTGACTCATTTTGTGATCTAAACAAAATTTATTTAGATAAATAGGCTTTATTAATAGGCTTAGGCTTGATTTCAAAGTGTCCCTCAACTAATTAAATTGGATATTAACAATTTGCCAAACCTGTTAGAAATCCTTTCTGCTGATTCTTATTTAAGGCTTTTTTTCCTCTAGCTCCAAAATTTTATATATATATATATATAAAAAAAATTTTTTTTTTTTTTGCCATATCGAATCCCTATTGAAATCAACAGAAGGACTGTAATGGATTTCACTAGGCACTGTTCACTTCCATAATCCGCTTCTTGGAAGAAACTGTTGGCCTTACTTTTAATATACATTTTGCTTTTTACTTGTATAGTCAAGTCTTCATGAAGTTCCTTATCAAAGGGTCTATTTTTGCATAATATTTATGTTCCTTTATCTTGATTTAGATTTATTAATCCAGAACAAAAGTGATTCAGGAAGGCCGAAAGGTGACTATTTCAACAGACTGGGTCTGGGGTTAGGCTGAAAGAAAAGTACGTGCAATCCAGATCACTTTTAGAGGACAGGAACAATAACACATTCAGCGTTGCTAGTTAATTTTAATAATTCACTTTCTATCTTTTTAAGATAGTGACCCAGATATAGTACTCATTCGTTATCTTTTGTTTCATTTTTAAATATGTGCATTTTAAAATGTTGAAAATCTCATTTTCTATGACTTTCAATGGCAATATATATTTCCTATGTCCCATGAGACGGTCTAGATGTCATTCTTTGCTGGGACATCCATGGTTTGTTTTAATTTATGTTAGTAATTTTGCTCTCTTTGTTGATCAATATACTTGTTAGCATAACTTTTATATAACAAGACACCTGGCAGTAGCTTATTCTTTATGTATAACCATTCCTTGGACTTTTCTTGCAACTTTTGCCAAGAGGAAATCAGAATTGCAGAGTTCTGATGTCTTGATGATATTGATCTTTGGCCATCATGGCCAGACAATAGGAAGCAAGCAATACATTAACCTTTTACATGCTGGCAATTTTGATAGACTGGCTGTTTTCAATTCTTTCTCGCAGGCTGCTTGGGGAAGTAGGGAAGGAAATTGGCCAGCCAAGTAAACTAGGAGCACTGAAAAGGTCAGACTTATTCAGGTACAGTGTTCTTTTTCAGAGAATGTATGGATTTAAAAACCTCATTCCTGTGAAAAAGATTGTCAGGAGGACAGAAAATGGCACAAGATTTAAATCTTGAGATAAGGTTGTAAGAGCAGATAAATATGGATGACGTGTCACAGGCGAAAAACAGCACTAAGAGAGTCTAATAAACATTTTGAATTAGGCACAGTATCCATGATTTTAGGTTGGTTGATGCAGGAAGGTCTGCCAGTGTATTGGCTTGATCAGCGTCTTCATTTTGTTTGGCAATTAAAATGAGCAATGGCAGCCTTGGTTCCTTTCCAAATATACTTCCTTCATCCAAATGCATGGAACTACTCACTGTTACAACGAAAATGTTCTTGTACCATGCAAAGCCTTTATAAGAAGATCCATGATCCTTGCACTGAACCATGAATCTTTGCATCAGCCATTCATAATCTTTGGACTTGGACTTTTTCCTGTATGGGTTGCTACTAATCTCTGTGAAATGGTGACTCAAAATGGAGCAAAGGAGTCACATTCATCTGTATGCAGATGCACTTAAATCAACAGAATGATTACACCAACTAATAGCAGGACTGAATTTGAGCCATAAAGGCAACTTTTCATTACTTTTCATCAAGTTTTGTGTACACATGCAAACTCCTCCAAGACCATTTCAGGTTGGACATAAGGAAGAACTTCTTTACTGTCTGAGCCCCCAAGACCTGGTACAGACTGCCACCAGAGGATGTGCAAGCACCTACTCTGAACTCCTTTAAGAGTCAATTGGATGTTTATCCTGCTGAGATCCTGTGACCCCCGCTGACTTCCTGCCCCTGGGGCAGGGGGTTGAACTCGCTGATATTCCAAGGTCCCTTCCAGCCTTAATGTCTATGAAATGTGGTAGTTCAGGGGATGAGAAAAAAAAATATTTCTGGAAGACACCATTCAGGCTCCCTTATATAGCTATTGCAGAGAGAGCTGATATATTTTTTTTTTTTTTTTTTTTTTTGTTCTTGGTGGGATTATTCAAGTCACTTTTTTATTAAATTGATAGCACAGAATTGTTCCAATTTAATTGAAAAATTGGCAGACTTAGGCTGCATTGATCTGTGTACACCTCTAGCCAAGGTACAAGAACTGTTTTTTAGATTTTTGGCTCAAAACGAGAACTAAGGCTCTAGCTGACATGGAATCTTGTATTCTACTAATGTTAATTAAAGCTCCCTGGATGCAAATTACAAGATGGACATTGAATGTGTTCATGGCATCTTGATGCTCAAGCCAATCTTTATTCAATTTTCTCCATTTTCAAGGGAAATCACTTTATTTTGCAATATATTTAAATAGAAATGAAATGATATGGACTGATCAAATCATTCCAGTTTTTCTGGATTATTCAAAATGATCAGCCAATAGTCTAGGTTTATATTGTATAGGCTGTGAAAAAAAGACATAAGCACAATATTAGTGGCAATTTAGGTACACCCATATACTATATACATGTAGCTCTTATAACAAAGAATGTACCAGGGACACCCTAACAGGCAATTAATTGCATTGAGAACTTACCAGAACACAGCAGGTAAAGAGGCTAAAATATTTTACAGAGCAATACCGCATATTAGTTGTTTCTGTTTTTCTTCCTACAAGACAATTGAAGAACCTTCTCTAGAAGGCATAGGCGGATCCTTATGCATAGAGTGCAAAATGATGAAGATGAAGTACCAAGTCTCCTGCCAAGGCTTTAGACTTTTTATTATCCTACTTTCACTTTCAAAATCTTATTTTATTAGATACGAACTTTGTGGTAAATATGCCATCAGACACTTGCAATTGTCTTCACTGACATCAGCATATAACCCAAGACATTACCTGGGTGCATCTACACGTGCAATTAAAGCACGCAAACTCTGGAGCTTATTGCTTGAGAGGTTCTTTTTGCTCCTGGGTGTGCCATTTGAACGTGCACCTGGGACCAAAAACCTCCACAGCATATTGCTTCGGAGTTAATTCTTGTAGAGCATGTGGAACCTGGTCAGAGCAGTCTGGGCTGGAAGGAGGCCCAGAAAGCCAGCCTAGGGCTGCTCTGACCATGTGTTGCAGAGGAGCTGACTGGGTCATGAGGTGCTTCAGTGTACACCCATATACTATATACATGTACCTCTTATTGTCACAACCCAAGGGTGTGAATTTTTTTTTGTTTGTGTGCTTTGGCACCACTAAATTATTTTCCCGCCGTTTGTAGCTTTCTTTGCAGGGTGCATTTCTTAGCTGCAGAAAGGAGATGCACGTTGCAAGGAGTTCCTGCCATTGTATTCAAATTTGTGCCCCACCATGGCTAGTTCTAAATTATTCCTACGTGGCAGCTAGTGATTGGCTTGCTAGCTGTATAAGAGGCTTGAGTGGTTTCCGCCCAAGGGGGAGATCTCTGAGAATCTCAGGAGGATCCTGAGAACCCTGATTCTGGGAGAAATCCGAGAGAATTCCGGCAAGGAGTCCATGATTACCTCGTGGACTTCTAAGTAAATCTCGGACCGACTGGTAGCCTGATCAACTACTAAGAGCCTCTCCCCATTGCCGCCTAATCCCTCAACGTACCCTTCCCTGCGCGCTTTCGTTCCACGGAGCCTAGCAAACTTCGTGTGAGTCTATTCGGAGCTCTTTTCTTCGAGTACTTCCTTCAGTTGGCGCGACGGGCTCGTGGCTTAGAGCCTCCAGCGGGATGGGCTAGAAGAATGTTCACGGGAAGGAACTCTAGTCCGCCTCTCTTCTTTTCTATCTGTAACTCAGGCAAGTCTTCCTGCCTGCACCGCAACCATCTTCGGTGTAAGTAAACAATCTTGAATCAACCATTATGCATCCGTGCCTAATTCTAGCATGTCGCCTGCTTTCTCTGACCCAGCGTGCCCGGGCTGCTGGCCACAGCCCGTGTGGCGCGAAAAAGGGCCCGGATCGCTCCTGGCCCGCACACTTATAACAAAGAATGTACCAGGGACACCTAGCTGTCAGACAGAAGGACCCTCCAGCCAGCTGCTCCACAGCATATGGAGCACTGTTGGAATAACCCTGAACAATCACAGCTAGAGCAGCAGGGCTGTCTGCTGGTTAGCCCCATGCTGAAGAACCCTTGTCCCTCAGCCAGCCCCCTCCCCCAGCCCTGGGGTGCATGAAACAACAGCACCTCAGGGTAGTACTTGTGCTTAGCCTTACTACCCTGTGGAAGCATTTATTAGTGTACTGCAACTTAATAGGGTCGCACATGTAGATGGTAATGTTTTACTGCAGAATTAGTTAGCTCCTCAGTAAACATCTCATGTAGATGCAGCCTCTGTCCCTTAGGTGGGGAGATATTTCAAGATCTTAAAGTTCTTTCCTAAGGGTACTTTCAAATGAAACTTATTTGCTGCATTTTCCAAACATTTGTATAGACTGAATGTTCAAACTTTCTCTTGAGCAGTGTTTAAATGCATACAACTATGAAGCCACCAAAAATCCTGACCCTTTGGAGGTATACCTGACAACTCCAGGTTTGACTAAACTTTTGAAGTTAAAACTTATGCCAACTGCCATCTAACCTTTAGCAAATTTTATAAGGTGCAAAGGCACAGAGGACACCTTACATGCTTCACCAAGTAACACAGAAGGAAATAGAAAGGTAGACTAGAAAGCTCTGACGGCTTCTAGCTGTCACCCCCAAAAGGAGTCTGCTGTTTATTCTTTCCTATGAAGTATCTCCACTCTTTGATCCTTGAAATTTCATGTGTTTAAATGACTGGGGCAAAACATATGACATGGAACTTTGTAGTGTCAAATCCATCCCTGGTATAGCTCCACTGACTTCAGTAGAAAAACACCAAAAATAATTTTACTCATGAACGATGCGTGCCCCTGGAGGCAACGGGAGCATGGCAGAGGCAAGTGGGGAGCTGCTGCAGGCAGTCACAGCACTGGTGGGGAGGAGGTGGCAAGCACCCACCAGTGGTCAGTAACTGCCCATAGACAACACCCAGCTGTGGCAGCAGCAGCCAGTGGTGATTGTGGACCACCCACAGACACTGCTGGTGGTATTGGTGGCACCTTTTTGCAGGTGGTACACTACCAAATGCACCCCCTACACATTGCCAATGATTTTCCCCAAGACATCCAGCACTCTCCTCAGTCTCTTACAGGGGAAAAAGTACTTGTTTTACCTATTTATGAATGTACTAGACAGCCAGAAATGAAGATCTTAAATTTGGAGGCTTCAATAATTCAGAAGCAAAAATAATAAATGTTTTTACAAACATGCCTTTTAATATGGCTGTAGTCACCACCAAACTGGTCCCTAACTTATTGACTTGAGCGTCCTCATATTGACAAAATTCCCTCCTACCATTTTACTGTTATTCTGCCCATTTGAGCCCTATTAGAGGAAATTTGGAAACAGAGCTGTTTTACAATTTCAGAGGTGAAGTGGAAAGCTCCCTGCTTCAACTGAAGTAAAATATCTGTTTGGCTCTCCATTTCATACTGTATAAAATATTACACAGATGGTACTGGACACTAGCCAAACTGGCTATCGCTGGATTCCCTGTGGCGGATGCTGGCGGGGTATCTTTAGGAGGGCGTTCTCTCTCTTTCTTTCACTCTTACATTCTGTGCTTTTTCTCCCTAGATCAACTGCTTTTCTGGCATAAAATATCCAACATCATTGTGTCATGCCTAAACTTTTACTTTCATTAAATATCTCATCTCTTGGAAGTTTGCACTTCTACAGTGGCTCAGTGGCTTCCCCTGGCAAGTCCTATTGCCAAGAGGAAAACTGTACATAGTTGGATATCTGAGGAGCTGCTTACATTTTTAGAATGGGTATGAGGTACATCTCTAATTGCCAGCCACAGAAGAAGCCTTTGCATGCCAAAGGGAATATTAGGAAGTTCCAGCAAAGCTGGAGTTCAGTTTTATGAGCCGAATATATATATCTCCACCCACTGACTACATGATTTTGCCTTTACAAGTTTTAAAGGAAGTGATTGAAAAAATTGGTCTCAGATCTACATTTAGGCATCCTAAGCTGTGAATAGACAATATATTTGTCCCAGTAGAAAGCCATTTGTCCTTAAGTCCATACAGATGTACATGTCCTTTATCTTGCTTCAGGTCCCTCTGAAGTAGACAAGATAAAATACACTAGTACTTTTTACTAGGTTGTCCTACTGTATGTCTGCATGGTTATAGCAGTTCATTGCAGGGACAAGCTTGCCCTGCTGGATGGGGCCCTCCAGCTGCCAGGGCTATGGGACCAGGGACTCGAGTCCACAGCTCCCTGCCCCCAGCAGAAGACAGCTGCAGCAGGAGCATGAAGCCAGCCCCCCCCCCCCCCCTGCTGGTGCCTGCTGCTGATTCAGGCAAGGGGAGGCTGGCTGGTTCCTGGCAGCTGTGTGCACTCCCGAGAAGCAAGGGGGACCCACACCCCCAGATCTGTATGGGGGGCAAGCTGTGGGCTTGAGTTTCCTCCCTGCTTCCCTCCCATGTGGCTTCCCTTAAGGGCTGCTAGAGCCACTTAAGTTTCACGTGTCCCTGGCTGGGCATTCCCACCATGAGCAGGGAGATGTGGAGCCAGCTGTGTACTCTGGCCACAAGCAGGGAGGTGCTGGGAAAATACACGGAGTGCCTGGCTGACTCCACATCTCCCTACTCATGGCTGGAGTGCCTTGCTGGGGGCAGGTGAAACTGAAGTGGCTCTAGCAACCCATAAGGGAAGTGGCACATGGAGGTACCAGCCAGGAATGGGGAGATGTGGAGCCAGTTGGGCACTCAGTGTTGTTCACTCTAAGATCCTTGATGCCCTGCTTCCCTCCCCGTGACCCAGTGCAGCTGGGAACAGAGGAGCTGCACGGGGATCTCCTAGTGGCTGCTCACTTCACGCTACCCCAGTGATGCACCTCCTGCATTAAGAGGCTGCACTAAGGGAAGCAGTGTGGGGCTTTGCCACTCGGAGCAGTGGCAGGCACAAGAGACGCAGTGGGGGGCAAAGAGAGCGCAGCCCCACTGTTCCCAGCCATGCCAGGACTTGCTTGCGGGTCTACAGCGGCCCTGCAGGAGGGAAGCAGAGCAGAAGCTCAAGCCTGCAGCCTGCCCCCATACAGATCTGGGGGCACAGGTCCCCCTTGTTCCCTTAGAGTGAACAATGCTGCTAAGTGCCTGGCTGGCTCCACATCTCCCCACTCCCAGCTGGTGCCTCCATGTGCAGCTTCCCTTAAGGGTTGCTAGAGCCACTTCAGTTTCACCTGCCTCTGGTCAGGCACTCTGGCCACGAGTGGGGAGATGTGGAGCCAGCCGGGCACTCCATGCATTTCCCCAACACCTCCCTTCTTGCAACTGGAAAGCCCGGCCGGCTCCACATTTCCCCACTCACGGCTCAAGTGCCTGGCCAGGGGCACGTGAAACCTAAGCGGCTCTAGCAGCTCTTAAGGGAAGTCACACATGGAGGCACCAGCCGGGCACTCCATGTATTTCCCCAACACCTCCCTGCTTCCTCAGCCCCCAGCCAGCTTTCACTCCAGCCCTGCCCTGCAACCCCCCAACCCCCTGAAAGCCCCACTTACCAGTTCACAGGATCCAGAAGTGAGCCTGACCTAGGCCTTGCGACTGACTAAAAGCCACCCTTTCCCCTCTGCTTCCCCCTGTCCCTCTGGGCAGGGTTGGGGCTTTCCCGCACTCTTTGAAAACAGCTCTTGCAGGCTAGAAGTCAGCCACCTGCAGAGCTCTTTGCAAAAGGGGGAAATCTGTGGTTTTCTCTATTTTTTCCATGGGAAATGGAAAACCGGAATCCCTGCTGATCAGGCTGTGCTCTTGATGGCCACCTACTGGCAAAGGGATGCAATGCAACTTGGAAGGGTGATGTGTGTACAGGACTATGCCACACTAGTCTTAATCCAGGTTAAAACCCAGGACAACCAATCATGGGTCAACTGAGAAATCATTTACAGTATTACAAACTAAAGTCTAGGCTCTCTGGCCCAGGATAGTGATCAAATTCAATGGGGAATAAATGCTTAGGATCTCTAAATATAGGCTGACTAATGGAAATCCAGGGACATCATCTGTAAAGTCTGGGACACTGCCTTTTCCTCCCCTCACACTCTCACAGGTCAGCAAGAGTGTGACTGTGCCAGGCAGGCAGCGATGCCTGCCTGCAAGGCACTCTGTGCTGCTCCAACTCCCAGCCAAACTGTGCCTCATGCCCCTGCATTTCCAGGATGCCATTATAATTCCCAACAGCTGGCCAGGACTGTAGCAGGCAAACCGAGTTATGCTAGGACTTTTAGCCATAGTCTAGGCCTTCCTGGAACTAAGCAACAAAATTGAACAGAGCGCCTCCTATGGCACTGGGAAATGTGAGTGCTGTGATTGTGCCTTGCTTGCCCAGTGCTCAACAGTTTCTCTATAATGAATGTGGCTGGCACAGTGCCAGGGGATTGGACAATTTGGGATGAGAAGTTACAAAAGTGATGGACGAACAAAGGAACATGTGTGTTTTGCGTTGCCACTCTGGGGAGACAGGAGCAACCTTGGAATTCTTGTTCGAACAACAGGGAATCCAGAAACTAACATCCCACACACCCAGCAGAAGATCTGAGGTTGCTGGGTCACAGTTGTAACATCTGAAGAAATCACTTGCCAGGTCATATTATGGGGAGGAAACCTGTAATAAAGCTAAAGGGATTGCTATTAAAGTTCACTTGATACCAAATTGAACAAGGGGCTATGTCAATCCTTGGAGGGCTCTGGCAAAAAAGAATCCTAGTAATAACAGGACCAGCATCTGAAATCTGGGACTGTCCCTGATAAGGTGACCGTATGTCCTGGTTTATCTAATACAGGGAACAAGAGCATAAGATTCTCCTCCTAGTGGGGGGATTGCCATAAATACTAGGCCACAGAGGCATGTTCTCATTTTGCTTCCTTGTGACTCTTCCATTCTTGGCTAGTTTGGGGTGGACGTGGGATAGAGAAGGACATTCCCCTATCTCGGTGGTTAAGGCATTCTCCTGGAAAGTAGGAGCTGTCAGTCCAAAAATCTTCAAGGTAAAGTGGACCTGGAACCCAGGTCTCTCACTTCCTTAGCAAGTGTTCTACTCATGAGGCTATTGGATAGAAAGGTGGGTTTCTCCTTATTTCTGAGACAAATTTGGTGCTGTTAAATGAATTAAGTAGGCTCAGAGCATACCAAATTAATTGAATCGTAGAAAATGAGGGTGGAAGGGACCTCAAAGTCATTTAGTTCTGAAAGCAGGACCAGGACCAGCCCCAGCTACGTCATCCCAGCCAAGGCTTTGTCTAGCCAGGTCTTAAAAGCCTCCAAGGATGGAAACTTCACAATCATTCTAGATAATCTGTTCCAGTGCTTTATTACCCTCCTAGTGAGAGGTTTTCCTAATATTTAACCTAAATATCCCTTGCTGCAACTTGAGACCATTGTTCCTTGTTCTATTATTTACCACCACTGAAAGTGGTCTGGCTCCATCCTCTTTTGAACCCCCCTTCAGGTAGCTGAAGGCTACTTTAAATCCCCCCTTTTCTTCTCCAGACTAAATAAGACAAGTTCCCTTAGCATCTCCTTAGAAGTCACATGCCCCAGCCCCCTAACCATTTTCATTGCCCTCCACTGGACTCTCTCTCCAATTTGTTCACATCCTTTCTGCAGTGGGGAGCCCAAAACTGAAATACAGTACTCCAGATATGGCCTCACCAGTGCCAAAAAGAGGGGAATAATCATTTCTCTTGATCTGCTGAGAATGCTCCTACTAATACAGCCCACTATGCTGTTAGCCTTCTTGACAACAAGGGCGCACTGTTGGCTCATATTCAGCTTACTGTCCACTGTAGCCCCCAAGTCCTTTTCTCCTTCTGAGGATTTAGATGCCTTCCCAGCACTTAACTGGATCACAGCGGAACTTAAAAGGGAAATAGTAGGGCTGTGCAAAGCTTTGGGTGCTGATTTGATTCAGAGGAGATTTGACTCGATTTGGTGGCTGAATATCCAAATCCCAATTGAATCAGGGGACCAATAAAAAGGTCTGAATTGATCTGAAGCTCTCTGAATTGATTTGGAAAAGATTTGCAGAGCTTCAATGATTTGCGTAGTCCTGGCCCGCTGCAGCAGGGAGCTGGACTCAGAGCTAGTAAGTAGGGGGTGGAGAGGTGGGGCTGGAGGAGGGGGTAGGGGACCATGGGGGGACCCCCACCAGGCCCCATATTTCTACCTGCTGCCCCAGCTCCTGGCCCTTTTTTTTTTTTTTTTTAAAAGCCCCCACTCACTGGGTGCTGCCTGGCAGGGGGATGATCCCTGCTGCTCCCGACTGCCCCACACTGCATGGGGGGGCTCTGTCATGAGCCCTCTGACACCCACCTGCTCCCCCAACCCCACCCATGGCTGCCCTGTCTGCCCCAGCTGTGGCCCTTTAAGAAAACCAACCCCCCCCCAGACTCGCCACCTCCTGCAGCAGCCTCAGGGCTTCAGGGGGGGGGCACTTATAGAGTAGCCCCCTACATGGCATGGGGCAGCAGGGATCACGCCCCCCCCGCCCCTGCTGGGCAAGAACTGGCAAGACCAGGGGTTTTTCTGTGGGTTGTTTTTTTTTCCTTAAAGGGTCAGAGCTGGGGCTGGCAGGGCAGCCAAGTGGGGCCTGGGACAGCTAGGGGGTAGGGGGGCTCATGCAGAGCCCCTCACACAACATGGGGCAGCAGGGATTGCCCCCCATATGGGGCAGCACCCAGTGAGTGGGGGCTTTTCTTTTCAAAGTGCCAGGAGCTGGGGTGGGTGGGGCAGCCATTGCCGGGGCTGGGAGAGCAGGCAGGGGATAGGCCTGTGTGATTCAGAAATTCAGTAGCAGCTGAATCTCCAAATCAGATTCAGCTGAATTGATTTGGGACAGTGATTCCAATCACTGAATTGAATCGCTGTCCCCTGAATTGGCCGAATCCAAAGCGAATACTAGCTGCTTTGCACAGGCCTAGGAATTAGTCACCTAGGTCAGCCAAGCTAGTTTAGAGACAAAAATACAGAAAATAAATTTCCTGGCCTTGGAATCTCTAAAGCTTCATCCACTCTTCAGAGGGTGGGATGGTATTCTTATGAAAGAAGTGTTAATGTGTCCCTGTTAGGGCAACCGCTTAGTAATGACATTTAATTAAATGGTGCGTTCTCACAAAGTTAGTAGTGGTGGGATGTAAAAACTTCTGTGACAATACCATTTTTTGGCATGTTTGGTAGGAAGATAAAATCTCTTTGTGGTCTTGATCTGGCTGCTGGTCATAGGCTGGCAACCCCTGGACTAGATGAACAAACTTACTTCTTGGTGTACTCTAAAGTCCAAGTATAAGAGTGTAGAGAACTTTGCAATTCAAAATAGAAATGCCTCCTGAACTTAGGCACTTAAATTCTGCCTATGTGATGTCTTGCACCTCCAAAACTAAACTCCAGTTATCTTTCACAGACTGTGGCTCACTACATATTGTTGCACTTTGATCAAGTGGTCCACAAAATTTGGGACCTTGCAAGATAGCTAGCATTTGGGTGAGAAAGTGGTGACACTGAGTCATGGTATTTTCTTAGTGCAATTCCTTTATTTGCAAAACGTACAAAAGACCCTGGTTTGCAGAACCCCAAGCTTAAACAACACACCAACTGCTGTCTTTGCAGAAGCCTCAGGGCGGATCCCCTTTGCCCTGCTGCACTACAAATATCTCTTGCTTGGGGTACTGTTACACAGCATGTGCTATATTTTGTTCATAATAAAAGCATGAATACAACTTAGAAAGTTTTCTGAGCAGGTGCATGTTAATGCTTACTTTACCAAAACATCAGGAACTACACAGGAGCCAAAAGGAGAATTCTCAAATGTATACAGGAACAGAGTCACAGGGCAATGGGCTAAGGAGATTGGGAAGAGCACAGGTGAGCAAACATTAAGGGAAATGTGTCGGCATAGTACAGGATAGGGCCACGGGACCCAGCAGCCCTGTGTCCGACCGGACTGGGCTGTTGTGATACAAGTCCACCTGATCTAGCCAAGCTGCCAGGTTACTAGATTCTTGCCTGCCACAACTTGATGTTGAATGATACTTTATCAGGAGGTGTTCAGCTCCACTGCAGTACTGACAGAGATGTGCTGGGCTTGTCTCTTCTTTGCGGCTCCTACCTCCCTTACACCCTTTTCATGCACCACCCAGCTGTTAAAGCGTTGATCTAGTACTTGAGTTTTGCTAAGAAATGTCTTCCTTTTCTACAATGTTGTAGGTTCAAGGTAGTCTTGAGCCCGCCTCTAATGTATGACAGCTGCCTTAGCCTTACCAGTCCCCTGTTGGGGCATTGGGCATCTAAGAAGAACTAAAGCACAACACAAAACAGGCAACCTGAAGCTTAGTTGAGCCTCTCAGCCTTCTTGGCCTTGCAGCTTGCTGGTAGAGTCCTCCCACCGCAGCATGTTAGATTCTAGAGGGCTGTAGAGGTTCTCCCCTCTCTACGCAGGGTCCATCTTCTCTCTCAAAAAAAGACAACTGACTGCTAATGACAATGGCTGGGTTTGCCTCTTTGCAGTGCGGGGCTCAGCCCTGGGACTTCAGTGTCAGCCCCCATCCCGGTGTCCACTGGTGGGTAGGATCAGTTGGGCTGCTGCCCCCTCTCAGCTGTAAGCAATCAGGCGGACCCAGGTAAGATAGCCTGGCTTAGCTCGCACCTTTCCCTTTAACCCAGCTTGGTGCTTGATTTCCCCCATCTTCCGGCCTAATGCTGGGGCTCAACCCAAAAGTTCCCTTCCAGCAAAGCTGGTGGTAAAGAAAAGAGAGAGAGAGAGAGAGAGAGAGAGAGAGAAAGAAACAGGGCCTTAATTGGAGCATGGCTGCTTCTCTCATGGCTGGCTCATTCCCTGGCATGGGTTCCAGCTGGCTCCCATTGCTTCTCTACTGTGGGTTTGAAGCCAGCATTTTCACAGCTTACTGGGGCTCCTCCGAGCTTCTGGGCAGGGAGGCAGCTGGCTCTTCATTCCGTGGGTCTTCTCCTCTGTCTTGGAGCTCCCGTGCCAATGCTCCCTTGTGGAGTTGGTCCCGCCTATTTCTTGCTTATGCTGGGATACCAGAAATACCTGCACAGCTGTGGGGCAGTTTAATCTGGACTGAACAGCTGTTAATAAAGCGTGGCTCCCATGGCATATCTCCTGTTGTTGCTGCCTCCAGAAAGGCAGGTAAGTTTCTTTTTCCAGCGGCTGTGGGTTTGAATAGGGCTTTCTCCTCTCTTCACAACATATGCTTAGAATATATATACCAGACAATAACAATGACTTAATGATAAAACCCTTCAGGGACAGATAGCAAGATAAATAGGGAGCATTAACAACATGATGCAATACACTATAGCCAAAAGCTCTCCCCTAACTCCAGGGGGGGCTCTCAAACCAGTCTTTAGTCTCACAGAACACTCAATTACTGTGTACCCGGGCTCCTTGTCTAAGCCCCGCTGCTGTGGCTTACAGAGTCAGCCGTGCTGCAACTCCTGGGTATCAGCATGTGTCTCACTGGCTGCTGCTTCTCTCTCTCTCTCCCTTCCCCCCCCCCCCCCAGGACATTTCTTTGCACACAATCCCAGCTCCCTCTCCACTTCCTTCCTTTTTCCCCAGCAACCTGCTGGGAACGGTAGTTCCTGCTGCAGTATTACAGATCATTATAATTACTATCATTTAATATAGGTAGTAGTACTTCAGTGGAGTCTTGACCTAGCTCCAGTAGGCTACCAGTTGAATCAGGGCTGATTTTTCAGCCTCAGCCATGGGACCACACTTTACTGGTTCAGGACTCCAGTGTGCTTCCAGGGCTGAGACCAAAAATCAGCTGATTTTTGCATCTCAGCTCTGGGATTGTACTAGAAGCAGTTCAAAGCTCCAGTGTGGTGTGGGGGCTGGAAGCCCAACAAACAACTTTATCAGGCTTTGTTTGCCACCCCCCATTGGACCAGAGCTTTGCTGGTTGAATGCCCCACTATGGCGTGGGGGCTGGGAGCCTGACAAAGCTGTTTATCACGTTCCCATCCTCCCCACCATGAATCTCCTAATCATGGAGGCTGGCATTAGTGCAACACATGTTGCTTAACACCAGAGATACTTTTCACCCAAAGAGGTATATCTGTAAGATGATCAGAGTGCACTTGGCATGACATTTCCCTCTGTAACGTGCAGACACTCACGTTTAAGTGTATTTAACTCATGCCAAGGTATCTAACAACACCCTTAAATTTCTCTCCAAGGACCCTTGTAAAAGCATGTCAGGATGCAAACTCTCTGGATTGTTCACATAACACTTCCTCTTAGTTCCATGTGGGAAACATGGGAGGGTCTATTAGCTCTATGCTCCCCCTCAGGGCTGCACAGTCTTGTTAAGCAATAGTAGGTGCCAGCCCATTTTTGTGTGCAGCTGGCTTTACTATACAAATGAGATTTAGGTGAAATCTTACTGCATCCATTTACTTTAAAGAGCTTAGTGAACCCCTTTGCTGCCAAGAACCCTAATAGTATAACACATTAACACCTCTTCCCTCAGAATATCATCCCATCCTCTGAGTGGATGGGGCTGTTAGTTCGCAGGACCAGAATGTATTTTCTGTACTATTTTTTTGCCTTCAAGACCATCTGGCTGTGGAGAGTTAGGCTTTTCAACCTATAGAGTTAGGCTTTTCAAATGTTCTCTGCAAAAAACTTTGCCCCAGAAGGGTTTTGGTGTTGTGTCACTATGGTTTTAGACTGACTTAGTGCAACTCCAAAGATACAAGATTACAACAATCTATCTGTGTCTGTTTACTGTAATTTGTGTAGGATATTAGATAAGTGATATAAATATTACTGTTATGGATTCTTCTGCATTCCTGATACAAGCTTGACAGTGTATTGAACAAAGAAAGTTTTTATCCTGCTATACTCTTTGTTGGTATTTTTTGTGTTTAAACTTTGCAAAGTGAATAAACTGTTTTATTATAAAATGAAACAGACTTGTATACTGAAACAGCTAGAGGAACTTCTACTACTGAATAGCAAAAATACTTGCAGATGCAAGTTTAATCAATTTGTAATGGCTAAAGCAAATCTACTACCATTCATGATGGACAAGAGGCTTTAGAAAATAGAAAAACTGTCTCAAGCCTTCCCCCTAAGCATTAAGAAATATTGCTTCAAGTTAAAGAAAAACAACCTGTTACACATACTCTGTGCGTCAGTGTATATGATATATAACTGTGTGGATGTCAGGGCAACCTTAATTAGAATAACTGGTGCTAACTTCACCTAACATATATATTTATGTAAAAGCATGGGTGAGCATGCATGTCACTCTGAAGATGTTCATGCTGCATTTCCAGTCAAACCAAAATGCAAAGTTGTAGAAATCTCATGAGAACCTCTTCTCAGGATATTTTCAAGCCAGTTTGGCAGACTCAACAGGCTATGAGAGAATATTTATCTTCACAATAGCTAAACTATCTGTAGAGCACTCATCTGAATTGAGATTGTATACCTTTCTGAAATTACTGGTCACCTTCAATTGGTATATTGTTATTGCGCAGTACACCACAGACTGACATGACAGTTAAGTTCAGAAATCTAGGCCATGTATAGATATCATATTTTTATCAGTATAAATGATCGGAAACCAGTCTATACCCAGAACAGAACAGAAGTTCAGCACATTTAAAATGGCAAAACCCAGTCTAAGATTTGCCCCCTCCCCTCCCACATCCCCTCCGACCCCAAGGACAAATGTGTGTTCTGTTCTCTACTGATCTAAACTATGCCGCTTACAGAAAACCACGTAACTTTGATTCTAGCTTGGACTTTTTGAAATATCTGTACCCAGCCCTACAGATAAGCGCTTGTACAATCTTCTCAAGGTGTTCCCCTCCCCGCCCCAACCGGGAAGCTGAATAGCTTATTAGAAATATAAACCCAAGACCTAGTCTAGGTTTTGACTTATGTTACCTTGGACAAGTTTTCAAGGTTGAATTCACTAACATTAGTGACACCTAACACTACCTGGATCTAATTCACACTGTTTGTTTTACTGTTAACCAAGGGAGAGATTCAGTGGAAGTTATTACCCCTCTGTTACATAATAATTCAGTGCAACTAGAAAATCTGTTATTTAGGAGATAATTTTAGTTTGCCATTGAGGTTACAAGGCAATAAATGGCTCTTTTCTGCATCCTCAGAGTTTAGCCAGCACATTTATGAGGCCATTTATTGCCCAGTGTACTTAAACCAAGTTAAATTATCACTACTGTATCAAATCTACAAAATTAAAAAAACAAACAAACTTTTTATTCATATCTTTCTTCTCTTATTTCTCTTTCCCTCCCCTACAGCTGCCAGATATGTTGAAGAGCTTATTTCCTCTGTGTTGCTTTTTCTGTCGAGTCAGAGCAAATCACACTAAAGGAGCAAAACATTTTGCATGTTAATTGCTACTGGATTTTTTTATTAGCTCCTTGATTTTAATTGGTCAAACTTCTGTAGGTTTTCTTTTTCCTTGGGGAATGAATGTGCTCTTGCTACAATCAGTTTTGTTAAAAGGATAATTAATTGCTGTAATGTATAAAGTGAAGTGCTTCACTTAAGTAAAATATGCTGTTTTGGATACCAACCAATTTACCAAATCCTATTTATATTTAAGACATACGAATTTAAGATTCTTTCATGTTGGCTGCAGTTAATGTCTTAGTTGTACTTTCTCTCAGCTAACACGAACAAAGCGAACTGTATTTGTAAACTTTTTAACTCACTGCCTAGGTCTAATGATAGAAGTTTGTTTTGTATGTTTCTTTTGATATTTCATTGTATAATGCTGTCTTTTATATAAATCATAGTTTCAATGAGGGGAGTATACTTAGTATACCATGGCATTGGCTGTAATTTGGTATATCATGTATACTGACTGTATCTGACAGTTATTTATTTAGTATAACGAAACCTATAGCTGGTATCTTCACAGCCAGATAAATTCTTAAGCATGGAGTTTCCCACATAAATGGTCTAATGAAGAACTGTTTTGTGCTCATGGGACTTACAGAATTGGTATGTGAAGGATTAGTATAAGAGGAAGAGTCTCCTCCTCCATTCCAGCTTCTCCAGCATGTGGGAGACCCAGATTACACTTCCCAAAATGAAAAATCTCGCTATCTGGCCATAGGGTTTTTGGCTCTTAATCCCTAATGTTGAAATTTATTTCTTTTGCATGAAATAATTAAATGTACATTGAGCCAGAGAGAGAGAGAAATGCACACTCATTAGTGTTAGAAAATGTCTATCAGAGCAGTCTCCTGTTAGAAGTCTCAGTTATTAAGTTATGTGGAACAAGGACTGGAACCCAGATTTTCCCATTCCCAGCTAGGTGCCCTAATCACTAGGGTCATTTTTACATGTACTCTGCTGGTGAGTGGGGGGGTGCTTAGAGTGGCTCTCAGGAGCTGCTCTAATTAAAACACCTACACTATCTTGTGTATTCAGCGTTCCACGTTTCAAAATAGCAGGTGGGGCACTTTAACTAAAGTTTGTTGAACAAGCTTTAGTTAAAGTGCCCCTGCTGCCATTTTGAAGCCCAGGCACAGTGAATACATGAGATGGCAAGGCTGCTGAAACAGGCTAATTAGCTTGCTTCAGCAGACTTGATTAGTCGATTTTGATCAGATGCATTGTAATTACAATGCGTCGGAGCAGGTGTACCGCACATCTACAGGCACCCTGAGGTACTGAACTATTCTAACTTCTGTGCACGCATTCTGTCTCTTCCTAGGCTCAATGAGTGTTTAATTATTCAATGCAAAGTAGAACAACTTCAGCAGGTACTGTTGAGAGAACCTCACACAAATACACTCTAACCTGGTTGTTACAGTGTTTACATTAGAGATGTGGATTCAAATCCTCTTGGAGAATATATGTGGGTTCCGTGTCCTGGATGATCATTTTAATTACTGGGGATATAAGATGACACGGAGGTATTGGCACCATCTTTCCCTCTGACTGAGTTTTAAGTGTGGCCTGATCTGGTCAGCAGCCAAGCTCTGATTATGCTTACCACACTGAACCATGCATCTGAGATAAGCCCTGCTGGGCTCCATAAAACACCTAGCATCTCAGGAATGGCAGAATGTAGCCAGTCCTGGGCATACTCAGAAGTAGTCATGCAGAGACCTCCAAAACTCTATTGATGGAAATTTGGAACCTATGACAGGAGTTTGTAAACTTTTCTCATTGCAACTCCACTTGGAGTCTGATAATTTTGTGTAACCTTATATGCATAGGGCCTATTGTCTGTGCATTCACAGTTAACAGGGGGTGAGGGTTTACCATGCTTCAGCTGCTTAGTAGTAACTATCCATTTCCTTGATCACAGAATCATAGGACAGCAGGGCTGGAAGGGGCTTTTAGAGGTCATCTTGCCCCATTAGCTGGATTCTCTGATTCTTATTATAAAGTACCTCTTAATTGAGTTAGAGTGGGTGATGGTCCTGAGATTTACAAGATAGGAAGATCTTTTCACAGCATTGGCAGCCAGCAAGTACAGGAAACTCATTTGTAAAAGCAGGTCTTTTTTTAACTTTGCTATTTAGAGTAACACAACACACCATTTATAATTGCATATCTGGTAGTATAAAAAGTCAGGCAGAACCTTTCAGCCTCTGCAGGGCAACACACAGAAATCCTTTCTGTGAGGATCTGAGGGTGAGGCATTTTGGTAGCACTTTTTTTCACTTCTGATTTTGTCATTCATTGTTATAGATGTTTTCTGACACTCATTTCCTTGTGTGACTTTAAGTTAGTAGACCAATCTGCAAAGACAAATTTACTATGACAAGCACAGAATCACATATAGATGCGATTCAGTTTTGAATATCATTAATACAGTACTAGAAAACATTTCTGTTTATCAATGTTTTCTTAGTCTATTAAATCAAAGTGCTCACAAAAATGGCTAGTGCAAAGTGTGTGTGTGTGTGTGTGTGTGTAAAAGAGAACAAATTTCACACTGAAGATGGTACGTTGACAAGTGTTACCTGTTATATTTCAATAATGCCTCCCTACTAATATCAAATACATACTTCACAATGCATCTCATGAAATGTACACTGCTTTAATAACCATATTTCATTAGATTTGAGAAGGAGGCATGTGTTAGCAAAAAGTTATCTCATTAGATTACATCAGTATATAACTATAACTTCAGCTACAATTCAAGCTATAAAAAAATGGAAATGGACAAATTCTGGTTCCTTGATGAGTCATTAGAAGATCCACTTTGGTTACATCAATATTGTCAACACCTAGAGTGTGTCTCCATGAGTGTGCATGTGTGGTTTGCAGTGCCACAAACTTGTCTGTGCCACACTCGCAATTAGCAGTGTAGTGGCTTTTTTGACACAAGGAGATCTCAGTGTAAAAATATATATGCCAAAAAAAAGCAGGGTGCACGTGACTGCACACACACGACTGCAGCATGTGCCACCTGAAACGAGCCTGGCCAGCTAGAGCCATGCTCCGGCTGCCAGCCATGCTCTATGAACGCGGGTCACTGACACTGAAGCTCCGGAAGGCCCCCAGAAGCTCAGGTAAGACTGCTGGAGCCAGCCCATGTGCTGGCACCAGCCTCTCCTACCCCACCCTGGGCAATTTGCCATATGCCAGAGCACACGTGCAGGGGCACAAATATGTGCCACTGCTATTTGTCCCTAGGGAAAACGCACGTTTCTGCTCATGAGGATGCACCCTATTGTCCCTCTTGGCACCCTGAGAATTCCCCCAAACTCCTTATTTGCAAAATGAAGTTGTTACATATCTTATAAAGGCAATTTTTTAGAAGTATGGTACAGGTGTTTGGAAACGGCCTGTAGTAGCTATCCAATAATAGTCTTGAACCTTCCACAACAGGTGTCTTCAATATCCTTCCATAAAGAATCTTATAAAACTGCTAGAGAAGTTAAAAAAAAACAACAACAAAAAAACAAAAAAAAAACAACAAAAACCAAACCTTTGTAAACATTTATTTTCTAACAGGGATGTTAAAAAGAAGCATAAGGAGGGAAAGGGAATCCCAAATTTGGAAAGTTACATTTGGAAATGTAATATATCTCATCCAATGTACCAAATGCCCTGATGGAAAATATGTAGAAGAGACCAAACAACAACTGCGCACTAGAATGAACGCACACGGGAAATCTATCGAAGACAGAAATACCCAATTACCGGTGGGGGCACATTTCTCACAAGAAAACCACTCTCTCCAATCTCTCAGTCCTAATCCTCAAAGGAAACCTACAAAACACTTCCCAGAGACGAGCCTATGAACTCCACTTCATCAACCTCCTGGATACTAAAAATCATGGACTAAATATAGACATTGGATTTATGACACATTATAACCTGCCTGACATCTGACTCCCCAGGTATCTCTCCACTTTCATCCCCCTTCTCTCTCTCTCTCTCTTCCCCCGCCTGTCTCTCATCCATTGACTCCTCTATCTACATTTTCACTGACTACCTGTCTTGTATGCATACCAGCCCAGCCCCTGGCTTGTTTACTTTTCATTCCATCCAGGAAGAGCACACACCAACTGCTGAAACTTCCTTAGCCTGATGAAGGGTTTTTGAACCCGAAAGCTTGCTTAATAACTATTCTCCAACCGTTTGGGTTGGTCTAATAAAAGATATCAGATTCACCCAAGGAACCTTGTCTGCTGAAAGTTACTCTCAGCATTACACACATATATACATATACATATACATATATATGTTAAAAATTATGTTCTTGACTAGTGGCAAAGATTAAGTTACTTTCAGGCAGAGGAGAACATTCTTTTTTTAAGCAATAACTGGGTACTGCTTTGATACTGGAGCAATCCTGTTTCTCAGTGCTTGGTTGTAATGACACATGCCACTTAATCAAGTGCCTCACCTTACTGCCAGCAGAAGGAAAGACATTACAGGAGCTTCTGTTTTCTTTTTGTATGTCTCTTGGAGCATACTGAGTGGATGAGCCCTGGGAGCAGATACTCAGATGTTTTTGGTTTATGTACTAATAAAATAGATGAGAACAGGAGCTTTTGCAATGATTGAAAAATGGAACTGGGAAGCAAGACAAAGGAGCTGTTTAAGGAGTTCTGCGGGTTACATCCATATGCACATACGGGCTGGGGAGTCTGCCCCATTAGGTGCTGTGCTGTTGACAGTGGGCATGTCTACACGAGACACTTTACTGTACAACAGGCCAATTTGCTGCACAGTAAAGCATCACCATGTGTGTGTGCCCGGCAATTAGGGTGCAGTAGACTAATTTACTATGCTGCCAGATAGCCCCATCAGATACAAGTAGTATCTGGTGTGCTTAAATGCACATGTAGACGGTAGCTCAAATTGAGCTGGAGTATATTCAGTCAAAGTGGGTGCATGCCCATGAGTGGGAACATGTTTCCCTGGGGACATCTTGTGCTACTGCTGCTTGTCCCCAGAGAATGCCCAGACCACACACACCCTGGCATGAGGCATTTTGCCCTGGGTGGTTGGGACCAGCAACTGAGTTGACCCCAGTAGCCTTACCTAAGGTCCTAAGGGCCTCCAGGAGCTACAGTTGAGGTGGTCTTGAAACTGGGAGCTTGGCCAGCAGCTGGAGCTTGGCTCTAGCTGGCCAGGCTCCAGTTTTGCATGGCACATGCTACTGCCACGTGCGCTGCCCTGTTTTTTTTTTTTTTAGGCGTGGAGGTTTTTTTTACCCCAGGATCTCTCCCCTCCCCCACACTGCAACGTAGCCGTGCAGGGAATGCCTACGTGCAGTGTTTGCAGTGTGTGGTGCCACAGATAGGTCTGTAGCTCCACATACTACATGTTTGTGCTCGTCGGGACGAACCCAGTGGGTGCATCTACATGTGCAATTAATGTGACTGAGTATACTCCAGCTCATAAGCAATACATAGGGGAGCATGGTGGGGGCACATGCACCCCCCCCCCCCGAGAGTGCTGGTGCCCCCCTGACAGTGAGCACTCTGGCTGGTAGGGGGGCACAGAGAACATGAATGTCCCCCTGAAATTGGCACTTCCGCTGCCGCTGTGCTGCCAGCGCACTTGGCAACCGGCCACTGGGGAACCCCCCCTTCCCTCTGGTAGCTGGCTGGCTGCTGGGGGACCTCTCCCACCTGGTCCTGCCCTGCTGGTGCCCCCCCATATTTGGGAGGCACCAGTTGCCCATGCTTCAACTCAATTTGACCCGGAGTAAATTAATCCTTCTGGCACTGTCTACATGTGTGTTTAAGCACAGTAATGTACTGTTTTGCCACTTGTATCTAATGAGACTATCCAGCAGCACTTTAAATTAGTCTACTGTGCCCTAATTGCTACACATGTTTAGACATTGATGCTTTACTGTACAGCAAAATTAATCTGCTGCACAGTAAAGCATCTCATGTAGACGTGCCATTTAATTATATATGTAGATGTGCCCCCTGAGAGCTACTATCATAGTCCTTACCATGATAATAGAAGCAACTAATTTATTTATTCTGGGCTGTTGACATATGTGATGTTCTACAGCTGGAAAAAACAAACAAACAAGCAAGGGCTTTGGTTTAATTCTATCACCAAATAGCTGGCAAAAGAACTTTACATTTCCAGAGAAGAAATCAAGCAGAGTAGCCATCATAACTCTGTGTATGTCAGTCACCATTGCAATTTTTAAAAAGTGGGTGTAATGAAGAGACTGTATAATTGCATGAAAACTTCCTGTAGCCAACTATGGCTGGGGGGGTTGCATTCCTGTAAACAGGCGTGAATTTTTTGTCATGTGTCTATAGTGGTTGCATTCCTGAACACAGGCGTGAATTTTTTGTCATGTGTCTATACTCCATAATTAAATTTTCATTGAATGGCTGCATCTGACTATTATAAGGCAATCACTTACAGCTCTTGTGTGTAATTCATTAGAACAATAATGAGTTTCACTGAACCAGGCCCCCCACTAGTGATGAACTCTAAGGGATTTATAGGATGAAAATTAATTTGAGATGATGACAGACATAAAGACAGACTGCTACATGCACAAGTTCTGAGCTCACCTATGTATAAATAATAAATACATCTCAGGGAAATGGAAGATGTTGCAGGATTTAATAGATTTATCTGCACATGGGTACTTTAGAAAAAAATCTGTTAAAAATGGAATTTATCTGCAAATGTATTTGAATCTTCATTACTTTGTTATTCACATATTGAATCATGGATTCTCTGAAACCTTTTAGTCTGTAACTTGAAACCAGGCTATAAACCATGACTATATTTTTTTGAGTATTTGCCCTGTGTGATTGGTTGCCTTTGTTTCACAGTATCATTTTTGTTGTCTGCTCACATAACACAAAAGATTTTTCAAGATGGCTGCCAGGCATTTCTAGTGCAAATACTTTAAAACACTGATTCCTTGAACAGCTTTCTCAACAAAAATCCACTTCCACAAAAAGCTGCAGAAAGTAAGGAAGGAGAGAGTGTGAATACTCCCAAAGCTAATTCACAGTTTATATTTGAACAAATATTTGAAGCACTCACCTGGCTCTAATAAAAACTTGACATACATGATGGACAAGATGCAACAAGCTTATCGTTTTATTGCATCACTAGTGAATTTTGTTCCTACGTTTTATAAGACTGTAAGCAATTCTGATTTAGTAAACTGTATCAGAGTTTACATGGCATTGTGTTTCAGGAAGCATTGTTTTCCAGATATTTTTTAAAGATACAAGGCCATGTTCTAGTCCACCTATTTGACCTCTAAGTGGACTTCGGCTTTTGAGTATAATTCTATTCCATCCTGGTCAAGTCCTAGAAAAATCCAATAATGTATCTGCATTTATAACATCATCTGACCCTTAAGACTGATCACAGAAAAGCAGTGAGGAAAATAGGGATGCACCCACATTTTTTATCAAGTTTTTCAAAGACAAGAGTTCAGGTGGAATAGGACCACACTCAAGAACACATTCAGGCACCTAAGTCCACTTATGGGCCTAATAGGTGGAATAAACTCTGGCCCAAACTTTCTGTTATGATGGTGAAAATCTGTTCACTACAGCTCCTTGAAAATGTTATGGTTGTGTTGTTCTCAAAAGACCAAGGAGTTAAGCTTATAGAATAATAACGCTTGTTTATTCAGAGAGCAGTACTTTGCCTACCGCTCT
>NW_005842236.1:1803371-1808760 GCF_000455745.1 Alligator sinensis
TCTTCTGTTCCTTCCTGCAATCCCCTGGCAAATGTAACAACTTATACATAACACTCTTAAAGGTATCCACACAATGGTGACCATGCTGGTTTTGCAGAACACAGTTTTGGCAAGAGTGTATTGATGGCATCACTGATAATCAGGGGTTAAACTTAGACACTGACTTCAAGGCTCATTGCAAGCTACCTGCAGTCTCTGCTAATCTCTCTGCACTCCACAGGTCATAATGACCATTTTTTCTCTTGCTTTTCCATTAATCAGGCTATTCTTTCTGTTGCACTTCTCTTTTCCATGGTTTGGTTTTATTTACATATGGAGTTTTACATAGGCTATTGTTCTCTCTGCTACTGAGCTCAAGTTGGGTCTGCTTCTTTTCCACAAATGAGGAAGGGAACCTTGTGCTTGAAAGCTTGTCTAAGGTGTCTCCCAACTATATAGTTGGTCCAATAAAATATATCATCCAGAAAAATCCTTGCCTCTCGTATCAAACCCATTAAGACTTTCAGTGGAAACCAAGCTGTCTAGCTTTTAAGTCAGGCTTCCCATCTAAATTTCTGGCAGCCCTCTTCCTTCCCTGGATCTATGGTACCCCCACAGCCCACCTGCTGGGTGCTGCATTTGGAGGCTCCCCAGCTGCTTGGAATCCCTTGTTGTTCTATACTCTGTCAGGTGGGCTGATGGGCTCCCCTTAGTGACTGGCTTCCCATCCAGTTGTCTCCTTGGCCTGCTTACCTGTAGAGAGCGCTGCCTTGTTTGCAGAATCCATGAGAGTCTGGGTACAGGACACCTCAGGGAGCTGGGCAGCTGGACCTATCACTCAACGGATATCACAGAGCCAAGGGATCTAGGAGTGTATTCCTTTTCAGAGGGCACATCTACTCAAGATGCTTTAAGGTACATTAGCTTAAATTCAAGGTGCATTAGGACATACGTCTACATGTGTATACCCTTAATGCACTTTAAAAATGGCAAATTTAGACTATCTATGCCTAAATTTGATGCCTGCAAATGCAGGCATCAAATTTAGGTGTGAATAATTCAGGCACATTGAGGAATGCATAGAGATGTTAAAGCACATTAAGCTGTGTGTGTGGACTGACTTGGGACTAACTTTAGTCCCAAGTCAGTCCAGACACAGTGTTAATATCCTTTAATTCCTGTATGTGTAGACACCTGTTAAATGGGCATTAAGCAGGCTTAATGTGCATTAAACTTGCTTAATACACATTAAGATAATGCACATTAAATTTAGGCACACTTAAATGCATGTGTAGATGCACCCAGATTGTTCCAAAAGTGAGAAAGTGTTGGTGTTTTCCAAATGAAATAATAAAGAATTTTTTTAAAAATGAAACTTTTATCTTTTCATCGGGATTCCGGATGAATATATTTCCAAAATCTCAACATTTTTTAATAGGAAGGGAATTTCAATTGTTATCCGTTTTTTAGGTTTATTTAGTCAGTGTAAGTTTGGAAAAAGATCAAGAGCTAAATATATAGTCTTATCCAGAACCTTCATTTTCACCTAAGGTATATGGTTGTGAAATCCTTAACAGAGTCTCTGAAATAGCCACACCTCATTATAATGTGTTTATTTCTAATGAATGTAAATTGCCCATCATAGAACAGACCTTGACTTAAATGAGTACTCAATGACCTACTTAGAACTGTTTGCTTAAAGGACTGGTCATCTTTTAATTGTGAAGCAGAATTCTACTCAGTACTAAACTTGGTTGAATTTTTTTTCCAGTGGAAAAAGATTGCTTTTAATTTAGAAAACAAATTGGTCATTTTTAGTTTTTATCTGGAAGTATTTGCCTTTCCAGTGAAAGGTTCAAAACATTTTGGAGGAAAATTTTTTTTCTACAAAAGTCAGTTTAATTGAAAGCCCAAATTTGAATTTTTGAATGTATTTAGAGATAAATAAAAACTGTTTGCCAGCTCTGTTCTGTGTAGTTGCAGATACTTTGGAAAAACTTCACAAGGTAGGAAACTAGGTGCTTTAAAAAGATGATCCGTTAAAAGGTTTTAACTGCTTATATTTCAAAAGATGAAAATGAGAACAGAAAAGTGATGTATAGCTGCACACAAAGCAGAGGTTGAAAGCTAGCATTTCATTACTAGTGCTCCAGGAAAACAGGGTTAAAATGAATGCATTTCTAAATTTTTCATAGCCTATACAGTGAATGGATAGATACCTATATAGCAAAATATAAGCGTTCTTAGAGCTATCTTCTTGACTTTTTGATTTGACATGATTTGTCTGAAAATATCTCCTTAAGTATACCAAAGTTTATTTTCCTTGTAACATTACTTAAAATTCCAAGATTTAGAAGTCAGTACTCCTAAGGGACTAAGAATTTCTCTAAAATCCTGGGTGTACACAGGTTTGAGAGCTGTTATGAAGTAACTACAATTATTTCAAAATAATCCATTTGCAGTAGCTTTAGATGAGGTTTTTGTTTTAGTTTTTTTGAAAACTGAGGCTACCTGAACTGCAAACCAAAATCTAGATAAAAAGTATAAAGTTTTGCATGCTTTGAATGTGAAATTAGATGTAGGTAAATACTGTAAACTCGGGTCCTAAACCTCTTAATATATAGTTTCCTAGATTAGAGTCTGGAATGGATTTGATTCCTGTCCTATTTTCAGGTTTTGCATGCAAACTAGCAAAATAGACAGAGGAAGATGTTGAGGCAACATTTTTAATATCCATCTATAATGGGTATGAAGAAGAACTAATAAATCATGAAGGATTTCGGTATGCAGGATATATACTGGATATTTCATGATGCCACTTTGGAACTCCAAAAAACTGTAGATAACTATGTAAAAGAGAAATCCTTATTTTCTCCGATAAAAACAGAGAATCTGTGGTTTTCTCCATGTTTCCATGGGAAATGGAAAACCCAGATCCCTGCTGATCAGTGAAATTCATAACTGTCTAGGTGTAAGTGATCATAATCTATTTTTTTTCATGTAAACAGAATATAGTGTTAAACTAGGTTATTTCTGATGCTTTAAATAGACTGATTTCCCATAGCTGAAAAAAATCATGAGCAAAATTGAGTGGGAGGAAATATTTAAATGCAAGAATGTGAATGATAATTGGGGATTGTTTAACAATTTTCTTGGATGCCAAAAACGAAACCCCCCAAAAGCCCTATAACATGAAAGAGCCATTTTAAAGAAGGGAAGTGAAAAAAGCAACAACAATCACATTAATATAACAAATGGTGAAAAAGATAACTGATAGCAACTAGTGCAAATCAGTCATGAGGAACTAAAAACAGTTGATGAGAAAAGCTAAAGATATTGAAAAAAATGTATGGTAGCAGTATAAGGCTAATAAGTATTCTTTAAATATCAAGAACAAATGCAATCCTAGCAATGGTATAGGCCCAATAATAGATGAAGGGAGATTAAATTATTAGCAGGATTTCTTTGTTTAAAAATAACAAATTTTCTGATGCCCCCCCCCGAATGTTCTGATTAAAAAGCTAAAGTCCACATTTTTCTTCAATTAAAATGAAACACCACTATGTGTGTGTATATATATGTGTGTGTGTGTATGTATATATGTATCAATTGAACACAATGTTTTATTGCTATATTTACAATTTTAAAGCAGTTTGGAAGCCTACCGTTGCCTAAATAATTATAATAAAAACATTCTAAGGACCTATATATTTTGGCATTGGATTTTGGTTTTTTTGTCATAGAAAATCAGAGCTTCCCTCTGCCCCCTTCACTCACCAGCACATGGGTCCAGCTGTGGCTGCCCACCCACTTTGCTGCTTTGAGGTGCAGAGCATCCCTGATATGCCAGTATCCTGTTCCTGCCCACGCTATTGCCCTTCACTCCCAAGCCACAGCTCCCACCCCCCACCCCTGGCTCTTCTGGTGCCCCTTTTTCCTGATATGAATCGCTCCAATGCCCTCCAATCCTGCCATCACCCCTCACTCCTGACCATAGCCTTCCCACCGGTGCCCCTCACTCCTGACCCACAGCCCCCAGGCCCTGCCAGTGCCCCTCACTTCCAACCCACAGCCCCCCACTCTACTGGTGCCTCTCACTTCTGATCTGTAGTAACCCACCCCAGTCCTGCTGGTACCCCTCTTGGAGGCCATACCTCAGTTCTCTACCTTCTCCAACCCTGCCTGTGCTGGGAATGGAGGAAAACTCTATGGGAGTTGTGCCTTAGCAAGGGCAGGGTCCACATTGCCTGGCCACCTTGAACAACAGTGCCATCCATATGATCCTTCATCACTGCCTTCTGCTACTCACCAATGAAGCCATCTGCTTACAGACATGGAAAAAAAACAAAACAGCACTTTACTTTTGGCTTGGCATGCCCCATACAGAGTCCAGTGCATAGCCAGCAGAGGCAGTGCATTAGTTTGACCTGGCTCACCTAACTGTATAGATCAGGTGCTTGAGTGGGGCTTTTTGGTGCTTTTACCTAATAGCTTATTGAATCAGCTTTCAATAAAAGTGCCAAAAAGCCCCACTGAAGTGCCCGATCTATACAGACACTGGGGAGCTGGGTCCAACTAACATGCTGTTGCTTCTGGTAAAACACCTTTTTTTTTCACCCCCACATCTATGACCTGCGCAATCAAAAAAAAATTTAAAAAATGGAGTTGGGGGTAGGGGCGGTGCAAAGCAATCTGGCTGGTGGGGATGTGGGAGTGCCTGGCAGCCGGGGGAAGCAGGGAGAGCATTTGCTGAGCATGCATGTGTGTATGGGCCTTGGGAGAGCCTACCAAAGTTGAGCCCAAGTCCCTGGCTTGCGGACAGGATGAGTGGATGTGGTACACTCTATGGCACAGGGTGGCTCAGTCCATAGCCCCTGGCTGCCAAGAGGGAAAGCTCCACGCCAGCACACCTTCCTGCTCCAATTCCGAGTACACGTGCACTTGCCAACATGCACATGGCACCCCCTGCCTCCAGTTGCCTTCTCCTGCTCCCCCCAACCCAAGCAGCTCCTTGCAGGCTGAAAGGCTGCCAGCCTGCAAGGGGAAACCCATGGTTTCCTGTTTTTCTCTTTCAAAGGAGAAAATCTGTGCTTTTCTCCTTTAAAGGAGAAAGTCCACATTTTCCCATAGTGAATGGAAAACCTGGATCTCTGATTATCAGTCATGATATATAGTTTCATAGTTTGTAGGGTCAGAAGGGACCTAAGCAGATCATCAAGTCCGACCCCGTGCCATGGCAGGAAAGAGCACTGGGGTCAAACAACCCCAGCAAGGTGTTCATCTAGCCTCCTCTTAAAGACCCCCATGGTAGGAGCCAGCACCATTTCTCTTGGAAGTTGGTTCCAGGTCCTTGCCGCCCTGACTGTGAAGTAGTGCCTCCTGATGTCTAGTCTGAATCTACCCTCTGCCA
>NW_005842236.1:1808802-1818585 GCF_000455745.1 Alligator sinensis
TGCCCTGCTGCCCCCGATCATGCGGGTGGCCCTCCTCTGAACCCTCTCAATGCTGTCCACATCCCTCCTGAAGTGCAGCGCCCAGAACTGGATGCAGTACTCCAACTGCAGCCTGACCAGTGTCGCATAGCAGGGGAGGATCACCTCCTTGGACCTGCTCAAGATGCATTTGTGGGTGCACAACAAGGTACGGTTGGCCTTCCTGACCGCATCCCCACACTGTCAGCCCATGTTCATTTTGGCATCAATAATGATTCCAAGATCCTTTTCTGTCTCTGCACTGATGAGAAGGGAGTTCCCCAGCCTCTAGGTATGCTGCTGGTTCTTCCTCCCCAAGTGCATCACCTGGCACTTGTCAGTGTTGAAACCCATCCTGTTCTCATCTGCCCACCCCTGTAACCTGTCTAGGTCCAATTGCAGCCTATTCCTCCCTTCTAGCATGCCCACATCTTAGTATCATCAGCAAATTTGAATAGGGTGCTTTTTACCCCCTTGTCCAAGTCACTGATGAAGATGTTCATCACGGGGCACAGAAGGGAATTGGTGAGGTTTTATTCACCAAGGCGCCCCTGGGGGTTACAAGAAATAATGGCCATAAGCTAGCAGAGAGCAGATTTAGACTGGACATTAGGAAGAACTTCTTCACAGTTAGAGTGGCCAAGGTCTGGAACGGGCTCCCAAGGGAGGTAGTGCTCTCCCCTACCCTGGGGGTCTTCAAGAGGAGGTTAGATAGGCATCTAGCTGGGGTCATCTAGACCCAGCACTCTTTCCTGCCTATGCAGGGGGTCAGACTCGATGATCTGTTGAGGTCCCTTCCGACCCTAGAATCTGTGAATCTATGTTGAACAGCGCGGGTCCGAGGACCAAGCCCTGGGGGACCCCACTGCCCACATCCCTCCAGGTCGAAAATGACCTGTCCACCACCACTCTCTGGGTGTGGCCCTCCAGCCAGTTAGCGACCCATTTGACTGTGAATTAGCATATATAACATAGTTTAATTCCATAAATTTTTCTCTTCTGTTTTTGGAGTGAAACAGGATGATGATATGTTAATATCTTACTGTGAAATAGAATATACTTTCAGTAACAAGGAAAGATATCCAACAGCAAATATTAAAGTTACATACTCTAAACCTGCATGTCCAGAAATTTCTTCTTTTCAGATTATTAAGAGTTGGCCAAGGAGTTTTCTGAACCACTTTTGTTTACAAGTGAAAAATCCTAAAACAATGAAGAAGCTCAGAGGACAGAAGTAAAATGGTATGACAAGGGTTACTATAGCCCAATTAACTTGATACTCATCTAAGGCAAAATTGTGGAAAGACTCACATGAATGCAATCAGTATACGTTTAAGAATGGTGGCTTACTTGATGCTAATCAACATGGACCTATGGAAAATAGGTCTTGTCAAACTTAATGTTATTTTCTAATGAGATCACAAATTTGGATAATAATAATAACTTTGTTAATACAATATATTTAGATATTCAGAAGGCACATGATTTTCCTTTTTAAAAAGTAATGCTAAAAAAGCAATGTAACTCTCATAAATGAAATGTCTAAAATGTCTATTTAAAAAGTTATTTGTAAATGAGACTGATTGTTCAAAAACAGTTTCTTATTGCATCCTGTAATGATTCAATACCTTTGTCAGTGATCTAGAAGAAAATAAAATCTTACTAGTGGCAAAATTTGTATATGGCACAAAACTGAGTGGAGTTGTAATAAGTGTGATGGGGAAAGTCAAAGAGATCTGGACTGATTGATATGATAGCCTTGTTTGGACAGTATACATTTTAAGATGGCTAACTGCATGATTATATATCCAAGCACAGAGAATGTGGACCAGGCTTCCAAGATGGGGACTACACCCTGGATGCCATGACAGTAAAAATGTTTTAGGGATAAGAATTGAACATGACTTCCAACTGCCATCCAAACTGAAGGTTGTGCTGTCTTTGGATATGTAATTAGGGAAATACCAAGTGGATCTAGGGGTTTATCATTATGTTAGTGGGACAATTGGTAGTTGTCCTGTTTCATGAGAGGAATATTGAAAAGTTGAAAATGGTTCAGAAACAGGCTATAAGAATGATCTGAGCTGTGGGAAGTATGGCTTAAAGTGAGGGGCTTGAGAAATCTAATCTATTAAGTTTATCCAGGGACCGGTGAAGAGGGTCTTTGATCACAGTCTTGAAGAACCAATATAAGGAAGAGTTGTCTTATAGTAGATGGATCTTCAGTCCAGCCAAAAAAAAACCCCAAAGGGGTTAGAGGTGAAGGTTGGAAACTGAAGCTGGACAAAATCAAACTGAAAATAAGAAGAATGTTTTAAATGTGAGGATATTTAAACACTGGAACAATGGATCTCAGGATGTGTTGAATTTTCTGTCATTTAGAGTATTTAAATCAAGACTGAATGTCTCTCTCTAAAAGTTATGCTGTGGCTAAGGCAGAAGTTATAAACTTGATGCAGGTTTACTGGGTGAACTCCTGTGGTCTGTGCAATGCCATACATTATATTGATCTACTTTCTCCTTTAATTCTAAGAAGCTCTGAATAACTTACCTTGCAAGACTTTGGTATCTTGTTTCGAAATCTTATGAGATCTGGGGGAAAAATTGAGCTTTTAGTGCTCTTACCTCCTAATCTGAAACCTAACACTGTTTTGGTTCCAACTACAGCTCCCTGCCTAAACTTCACATTCCTTAGCTCACTTACAGTTAAAATGATGAAAACCACGAAGTTTACTTCGTCCCCTGTTATCATAATTAAGAAATGCGCAATCAGTAATCCATTTTCAGTGAACAACAACAATGGTGTTGTTGGTCCTACAAACGTATGGACAATGCTACACATTCTTTTATAATGGTAATTGGTTCTTTTTCTATTTACTATTTACATCTATCTATATATCTTTTGTATGTAAGTCCCATAACAAACAAGCATGACTTCCATGGACAGCTGCACTCTGCTAGAACAATGAACCTATCAACCAGTAGTGGCACATTTGTCAGAGCAGGAGGCAAAAGAGAAACTGGGCATTAGAGAAGAATGAACAGAGGCATAACCACATACCAAGTAAAACAAACACCTTTTTTATTTTTACTAGGCTTTCCCATAATGGATCCTCAGCAAATCTTCTCATACAGGTTCCCTTTGGGAGGCTTGACTAGAATCAGACTTGAGCATGGGTTTGAGTGGTAAAATTAAATGTGGTAAAATTAGGTGTATGCATACATGCTTTCCTGTATTTGGACACTAGAGTGGGCTCAGGTCTTGAATTGGATCATCCCTCAGGAGGTAAGGGAAGGGAAAATCTACCTTTCAAGGTACTGCTGCATATTCAGAGAGCTATGGCCCCTTCTAATGCAATCCCCATTATTTTGAAGAAATTCAAAAGTAGCTATAGATCCACACTGTGTAGCTTAGGACCCAGTAATCTATTTATTGAAGAAGACTTGATTTTTCTTAGAAAAGTTAGGAGATGAGTGGAGCAGTAAAAAACTTTTTTGCACTTAAATCACATAGCTGTTTTGAAACCAAAGACAGGAGAACTAAAGCCCCATTTTAGGAATTAGTTCTTTAATTTTCATGTCAAATAGACCTTTTGATGATGTTCAGAGAGCTTTTAAGCTATCTTATTTTCCTTTCAGGTTAGTGTTAGTTTTGCCTAGTGGTCACCTTTCTAAGCTATTGCACTTCACATTTAAATGTGAACATAAAGATCATTACATTAAAATTGGCACGCATCAGGGTTCCATGATAGTCTACCACCAGTTGAGATTTTAGGGATTTTGAGCCATTCAGGAGTTGAGAAGAAACCCAAAGAAATCATTATATCTGGTTGAAGATAACTGATTTTTCCACAGGAAAGGTAAATGAAACGTATGTATTTTGCATAATGAAACAGATGACAAACTGGGCAAGCTGATCTATTAATGAGTCTCCTGTAAAGCTAGAATGCATGGAAGCAGGGAATGAGCAAAGAGAAGAGAAAATCACTCTGATCTTAAAATTTTAACAACCAATTTTAATCAAACCCTCTTCTGAGATATGTGAATTATTTAATTCCCTCTAATGGCGAGTGCAATTTGAATTAAAAAGGTATTGTAAGGTTAAAATATAAACTTTATTTTAAGCAACTTATTCTGACATGAAACACATTATTGTTGGGAGGAAAACTTATCCATGAGGTGTTAAAACTAATCTAATTTATAGATGGTACTTTGCAACAGTAAGAGAATGAACTGTGAAGCTGTGAGTCTGATTGATCTGGTTACACATAATGATTCCAAGCCTCTTCCTTAGACTGTTTATTTTTTCCTTTATGGTTTTTAGCCAGTACCTTTCCTCCCATTAACTTTGCTGAAAGATATATATATTGGATCTGATCCGAATCCCACTGAAGTCACTGTAAGTCTTTCCCTGCTGTAATTTAGGGCTCAGTCTTAGAAGGGGCTGAGTGCCATTGCTGAAGTGTTTTTGAGGTCAGAGGGATTTGATCATAGGTTTCACTTCTTAAGGCTCCAGAATGTAATTTAATATATAGATATGGAGCTAGCATCCGGTATTGGGTATTTTTCAACAGATGCATAATGGTGCAGTGTATAGCTTTTAAGCATCAAAAGAGCATAAGAAATGCTGTAGTGGGTCAGACCAGTGGTCCATCTAACCCGGTATCTTGTCTCTGACAGTGGCAATAGTGGTTACTTAATACACGTTTGATTTTTTTAAAACAATAAAATCTTATTAGATTATAAATAATGAAACTTATTAAAATTATTACTGTCCTACCAGCACATTACAACTGGTTGCTATGAATCTATAAAGCTCTTTGAATCTAGACAAAGAGAATAAAGGTGTAAAAAGCAGTTCCTGGGGGGCAAAAGTAACTGTTGCTGCTGGCAGGAGCTGCCCTGTTACACCTCTGATGCACACACTCTGGTATTATTCAGGATTAAATATGCTAGATACATTTACACTTCTAGTATCCATCTGTTTTGTCCATCCAGTCTATATCTGCTTTCTGTAGCATACCATGGACACCTACACACCAATTGCACTTCCTACAGATCTTTCATGATTAATGAAACAATATTAATTGCCCAGTTTTTAGCTCAAGTTCCAACATAGTTATGATTTCATGTTTAGCTATCTAAAAAGACAGCCTGTTTCTCAGGAGGTCTGAACACCACAAATTCCATTGCTCTCAGCTGAAATTGGAAGTCTCTGCACTTGCTGTCAGCCCAGTCAGGAGAAAACAAAGTCAGGAACCCAGCCAGTAGAATTTTTCCTCCAGCAGTTTAGGGGGTACGTTAGGATAGATATTTTGTGTAACAAAGTAAGAGATGAAGGGATGTTTCTGTAGTAACAAGTCCAATTCTGCTTGAAGGCACATCTGTATAGTTATATGCCAGAGGCTTCCATTAGAGTACTTAACAACTGCGAGAAGAACCATATGGTTTATTCCTTCCAAGAAGAAAGAAAAATAGTGATTGAGATGGTGTAATATCCTCCCACTTGAGCTTGAAAACACTTCCTAATTTGGAACACTAACACAATGTAATGCTGTGTTTCCCAAACTTTTGATACCTGGGGCACACTGTTTCTGGATTAAAACTGGCAGCACACTTCACTCACCAGTCTGCAGGCCAAATCTGGTCCATGGGCCTGAACCAGTTGTGTGGAGTTGGTACAACTGAGGCCCGATCCAGTTGCATGGGGCTGGTGCCTCCAGGGCCTGATCCAGCTATATGGAGCTAGCTTGGTGAGGGCTCTATCCAGTTGTGTGGAGCCGGCTTGGTTGGGGCTTCATCTGGCTCATTTTTCATGTTACACTTCTGCCACTCTGTGGCGCAAACTTTGGGAATCATTGGTGTAATGAGGGAGAGGGGGATGGGAGCGGATCGGTTATACATCTGTCTGTCAAATGTTTTGAGCAGGCAGAAAGGAGAAATGAGATGCAAAAATAAAACAAAGGGATCTTGGCTCACTTCTCATTCTCATAGTAGCTTGCAAACAAACCAATAATTCAAAATCTCAAACAGAGGCACAAAGAAGGTTAAATAAATATACCCCCACACCTCCAATCATAAAGCCCTACAAAAAAATGAGGAAATGCTGCAGTGGGGTTTGGCAGGTCTAGGGGGTATTGGTAAAATCAGAGGCTGGTGGGTCTGTGGGAAGAGTGGCTGCATTGGTGGAGGGAGCAGATGTGTTAAAAATCTGGTGGTGGGAAGGTTGGGGAGCATTAAAAATAGCCCAGTCAGGATGGCGGGGGGAGGAAGGCTAGGAAAAGAAGCTGGGCTTCCCCAGCCCTGGAGCTATGCTCTGAATGTATGCAGATGTCCAGTAGATTGAACTAACCAATTCCTGATCCAACTTAGTCCAACTCCTCAGGTAAACTAATTTAGATCGGGCATGCCATATTTTGCCTGATTTAACCTCCCCAAATATCTACATAGATGGGCACTTAGATCCACCTAACCCTAGTTTGGTCACTCTAAATGTAACATACCTTAGGAGGTTGCTGCCTCAGGGCCTTTCCAGCCAGGCTTTTGCCCCTTCCCTGAGCATCTCTCAACTAGCCTCAGTAGTATGTGGTCTGTAAACCTGCTGGCCTTTGCTGTCTGGAGCATCTCCCAGCCTGCCCCAGTCATATGCAGTATATCATCACACAAAGTAAGCACACAAAACAAATTATTGCATTGGATCCTGTGGCCTCAGCCTTTCTTTCCCAGGCTTGTCATCTTCCTAGCCCAGAGGTCTCCTGCCTCTGGTGCTTCTCCCTCCATAGTTTCATAGTTGGTAGGGTCGGAAGGGACCTAAGCAGATCATCTATTCCGACCCCCTGCCATGAGCAGGAAAGGATGCTGGGGTCAAGTGACCCCAGCTAGGTGGCTGTCTATCCTCCTTTTGAAGACCCCCAGGGTAGGGGTGAGCACCACTTCCCTTGGAAGTTGGTTCCAGCTCCTAGCTGCCCTGACAGTGAAGTAGTGCCTCCTGATATCTAGCCTGAATCTACTCTCAGTCAACTTATGGCCATTGTTCCTTGTTACTCCTAGTAGTGCTCAGGGGAACAGGGACTCCCTGTTGCCCTATTGCCTGCTGGTCCCCCTTGGCAAGTTTATAGATGGCCACCAGATCCCCGCTCAGCCATCTCTTGTGGAGGCTGAACAGGTTCAGGTCCCGTAGCCTCTCCTCGTAGGGCCTGCCCTGCTGCCCCCTGATCATGCGGGTGGCCCTCCTCTGAACCCTCTCAATGCTGTCCACATCCCTCCTGAAGTGCAGTGCCCAGAACTGGATGCGGTACTCCAACTGTGGCCTGACCAATGTAGCACAGAGGGGGAGGATCACCTCCTTGAACCTGCTCATGATGCATCTATGGATGCATGACAAAGTGCAGTTAGCCTTCCTGACCACATCCTCACATTGGTGGCCCATGTTCATCTTGGAATCAATAGTGATTTCAAGATCCTTCTCTACCTCTGTGCTGATGAGAAGGGAGTTGCCCAGCTTGTAGGTATGCTGCTGGTTTTTCCTCCCCAGGTGCAACACCTTGCACTTGTCCATATTGAAACCCATCCTATTCTCATCTGCCCACCTCTGTAACCTGTCAAGATCTAGTTGTAGCCTGTCCCTCTCTTCTAGCATGCTCACTTTTCCCCACATCTTAGTGTCCTCTGTGAACTTGAACAAGGTGCTTTTCACCCCCTCATCCAACCTCTTTGCAATTTCCTTCAAGTGATGGAGCTTCTAAACTCCTGTTATGCACAGAAAATCAAATTGTATTTGATGATTTTTGGAGTAAATGTTATGTCTGTAAACACACACACACACACAAACATCCTAATTAGAGCATTATTATTTTTTGAATTATCATGCAAATTGAATTCCAAATTGGTCTGAGCCTCCAGCATAGCTGCATTTTAAATAAAACATCTTTATTTGCAGCTTCACATTTGAATATGACTTATGCTTTGTGTGTGTTGAATTCTGCATAGGGAGACTTTTTCACTAAAGGGTAAAAAGCAATAAATTTTACAGTGATTCCTGCATTAAAGACAAATGTATTGGAGGTTATTCTTAATCTATATATTGTCATTGTTTGTTCATGGGGGTAGGATAATTCTTAAAATTTGGAGAGAAATTTTCCATTAGGACTTAATGAAGCAGCTCAGGACATAAAAGCTTGACATCTTGCAGTACTCTGGGAAAGTGGAATTTAAGTTATTACAGAAACACAGAGAGGTCTGGAGGGCTTCTGTCACAATGACTTGGTGTCATCGAAGGTAAAATGGAAAGCAATTGTCCAGGGGAAGGACAAAAGAAATGAAACTCTAGTTACCAATCTATACTATTTACCCAAAGAGCTAACATTAATAGAAACAGCAGATAAGCTAGCTCAGTCCAGCTTTTGAACCACAGTGGGAGTAATTTTATTTTTTAAAGTTGGGGCTTTCTTTTTTTTTCCTCTTTCTTCTTCCTTTAGATCTTGATATTTTGTTTTTATGGTTGCAGAAAAATAATATTAAAAAAATCTTCAACAATCTTTTCCAGTCTACAGGAAATTGCACACAGGTCATAGACGAAGAAGCTATATACAACATTGTTGCTGAATTACACCAAAATTAATTAAATAAATAAATGAAATAAAATAAATAAGGAGGAACTTGCCATGAGGTTTCTCAAGCACAGACCTTGAAGCTAGGCAATGCCTTTGAAGTTATACTTTTATTTTTTTATTATTATTATTATTATTATTCAATGCTTATGTGGTCATGTTCTTAGTCCATGGCCTGTGCGCAGTCTCCTGAGGATGTCAGAGATCTAAGAACCATTGTTGTGAATGTATTCATTAAGTATGAAGAAAAGGAGACTGATCTAAATGCAACAGCATGTCAAACCTCTTCAGATTCTGTTGTTGTTAAGGGCAGAGTAAAAAACAATCCAGAACCAATAAATTCCCATGCTGTAGTTTTACACAGTGAAATTAGATATCTGTGCTAAATTAGTTTGTTGAAAAGTTCAGAAACTGTCTGTATTATTTTGGAAATATATACAGGGTTCCCTTGCTTTATGTGGGTTCTATATGTGATATGTGCAAATTCACTCTTATGCAATGATCCTTTTTACACCAAAAATTCATTATATGTGAGGTAAATTCATTTTTATGTGATCAGTGTGATGGAAGCCTACAGTCAGCTGCTTTTTGTGGTGCATTGTGGGAGTAACACACACCAAAATATAGTCTCCCGTGTGCATCTGTGCTCCTAGCTAGTTCTTTGCAACATATATTTCTGTAGTTGCCATCCACATTATGATAGTGTCCTGTAGGACTGTGTGAAGCTTCTGGTGCTGATTTGATTCGGAGGAGATTTGGCCCAATTCGGTGGCCGAATCTCCGAATCAAATTGGGAGACCAATAAAAAGGTCTGAATCAATTTGAAGACTACAAATTGATTCGGAAAAGATTCAGAAAAAGATTTAGAAATTTGGCAATTCAGGCAGTCCCCGCTTGCTGCCGCAGGGAGCTGGACCCAGGCTCCATGCCAGTAAGTAGGGGGCAGGGGGAGGGGAGGGCTGGAGGAGGGGAATGGGGACCATGGGGGGATCCCACCAGGCACCATCCCCTGCATGCTCCCCCAGGCCCCCTGAGCACCCCCCTGACCCCTGCCTGCTCTCCCAACCCCATCAATGGCTGCCCAGCCCGGCCCCAGTGTCCCGGCTCTTTAAAAAAAAAAAAAAAAAAAAAAAAAAAAAAACCTTCACCCACAGTG
>NW_005842236.1:1818964-1821549 GCF_000455745.1 Alligator sinensis
AAAAAAAGAAGCTCCCACTCACTGGCTTCTGCCAGGTGTGGGGGGGGATCCCCGCTACCCCCACTGCCCCATGCTGAGTGGGGGGCTTTGCCCCAAGTCCCCATCCCCTGCCCACTGTCCCAGCCCCATCAATGGCTGCCCTGCCTGGCCCCAGTGTCCCGGTGTTTAAAAAAAAAACAAAACCCCGCACTCAGCAGTTGCAGCAGCAGATGTCAGGGCTTCTGGGGGCTCATGACAGAGCCTCCCCCATGCAGTGCCGGGTAGTGGGGGGCAGCGGGGATTGCTCCCCTCACCTGGAGGCAGTGAGTGCAGGGCTTTTTTTTTTTTTTTTAAGAGCCAGGATCTGGGGCCTGGTGAGGCAGCCATTGACCTGTCTGGGAAAGTGGGCAGGGGATGAGGCCTGTCTGATTCAGAGATGCAGCCAATTCAGCAGTGGCTGAATCTCTGAATCAGATTCAGCCAAATTGATTCGGGACAGTGATTCAAATCACTGAATCAAATCACTGTCCTCCAAATCGGCTGAATCTAAAGCGAATACTAGCTGCTCTGCGTAGGCCTACTTATTTTTGTTATTATTGATATTTCTCCCACACTTATTGACTGCAGCAGTGGTCGTCAGGGCTTCTGGGGGCTTGTGGCAGATCCCCCCACACAGCGCAGGGGCAGTGGGGATTGCTCCCCCGCCTGGCAGGAGCCAGTGTGTGAGAGGCTTTTTTTTTTTTTTTTAAAGTGCCGAGAGACTGGGACCGTGTGGGACGGCCATTGATGGGGCTGGGAAAGCAGGCGGGGGGTGGGGCCTGTTTGATTCGGAGATTCAGCCGATTCATTAGCAGCTGAATCTCTGAATCGGATTCGGCTGAATTGATTCGAGGCAGTGATTTGAATGACTGAATGAAATCACTGTCCCCTAAATCAGGTGAATCTGAATCCAAAGTGAATACTAGCCGCTTTGCACAGGCCTAGTGCCCTGTGCTTGAGTGTACTGTCTGCTTTTGGTGAGTACCAAAATTGTCTTGTAGAAGTGGTAGAAATGGGTCTGGGGGTCAGTACAGTCAAGGTCTTGGAACATATCCCTATTTGTTACATTGTAAAGTGGGTTCCCCTTTACGCAAAGCTGAGTTATGTGCCATTTTCCAGGAATGCATGTACAGCATAAAGTGAGGAAAACCTGTGTGTACATATATATATTATATAAATATGTACGTATGTGTGTATACACAATCTTTTCATAATAGACCCACTCTGCTATAACAGAAATCATTTTCAAATCTCCATCGGTTTCCATACAAGATGGATCAAGCCCAATTATACTTCAGATTTTGATGGCATTTTCCAAATTAAAAATTACATGATTCCCTTTCTAGACAGAGTCCCTTGATATTAATATCCAGGATGCTATTGCTGTTTCTACTTATTTACTAGTACATCAGGGCCTAGATATCCCAACCATGTTTTCCATATTGGGCTGGGTACTGTATAAAAAAAATAAGGTTCAACCTGTGCCTCAAAAGTCTGACAATCTAAGCCAGTAGTCCTCAGCCTTTTGGCCCCATGGGCCAGGTGAGTGGCTCAGGGCCCGTACATGGACCAGATAAGTCCCTGGGGCCTGACATTGCCCACTTCCTGTCCCGTGCACCTGGATTGTGTCCCAGGGGCCTGGTGCCACCCCCTCCCATTGGGATTTGGACCTGGACACTCAATGCTACCTCCTCCTGTGAACTGGGATTGGGTCCCAAGGGCCTAACACTGTCCCTTCCCACCAGGAGTGCATTCCTGAGGCCCAAAACCACCCCCTCTTATCCCCTGCATGCTGGGATTGGGTCACGGGGACCCTTCACTGCCCACCCCACCCATGATGCACTGAGATTAGGTCTAAAGGGCCCAGCACTGCCCCATCCTGGCTCTCCACAATGGGATTGAGCCCTGAAGCCTGGTCTCACCCTCATCTCTTCATGCATGTTGGTATTGGGTGCTGGATCCAGCCTGGAGCTTCTCAGGGGTTTGGAGATTTGCGAACAGGAAAGTAGTATCACTGCTCCCCCACCACCAGATTTCCAGACCCATGGGGAGCTGTGAGGGTCATATAACATGGTACCCCAGTCCAGATCTGGCCTGTGGGCCAGAGGTTCATCACCCCTGATCTAAACAGATGTGACAGACAGTGTATGATTATCTTAATTTTCCATCTGCAAATATCAAATACAGAGAAACTGAGGTTCACCCTGCAATGGAATTTGCAAGATTCTCAAAGGCCCTAATGTATTATAAGTAATATACAGAAATAGCAGTTATAACCATGGATGCTCATTTATTTTAATAGGCATTTGGCACCTAAATATCTTTGAGGATCTGGGCTTAAGGGGGACAGTGATTGAAATAATGTTCACTGCTCCCACTACTTTGCTCAGTGATCTCCATTCCTATCCCATTTTCCAAGCAGAATGTCTCCTGTGTCTCGGAACACTTTCTTTTAGCCCATTAAGGAAAATTAATCTCAGGTTTGTCTTATGTTTAGACTAAGTGATATGCACATAATCACTAAATAGTATCTATCTATGGGCTGGCTTGCTGGATCTTCACTCTTT
>NW_005842236.1:1821580-1830744 GCF_000455745.1 Alligator sinensis
ATTTTTTTAGCCCAATTACTCAATGTAAACAAATGAAGAGGAAGTGTGGGGCGTCAGTATGATTCATTTGAACAGAAGGTAGGAAACATTAGTATCGATGCATTCCAGGACTTGCTAGCAAAGCACAACTAAATTTAGCAGCCAGTGATATTGATTTGATTAAAAATGGTTTAAGACTTGTAAATGTCACTGGAACTTAGCAAAATGAACATTATTAAATCCTTCTGGTGATGGGGAAAACTAACAAAGGGATTTGCAGTGGTTTCTGTAATTAATTGCTCTGTCATGATTTATATTAACTTACAGTACAACTCCATTAGCTCAGACCTGTCATCTCTGCTCAAGGAACCACCAAGTAATCACTACCACATTAAAGAATAAATTAGTTTTTGGCTTGGAGCCTAGTTGTAGAATGTTTCATTTGTGTCTGCTGTAGACATATGTACCTAATAAAGTTGGGAAGAATGAGATAAAGTACATATATATCAATGTCAGCTGACTGTGTTTTAGAGACAATATGATGAGCATTGTTCATTAGGACTAATGAATCACTTCATTTCAATTGCTTTTCCTCCTCCTTTGGTGGACGCCTTCAGGTGAACCATGAAGAAGAAGATGACTTAAAATAGGTAGGTCTCCAGAGATCTCTCCCCTTTTTCATTCTGTGGCCTGTGGTTGTAGTAATAACTTCATATGGTTGTTGTTAACACTTCATTACCCTGGACTTGGATAAATTATCCTCTTGCTTCTTCCCCACTTGCAGACACATGGGTGAAGCCAAGGTTTTAGCTACTACTTATAGCAGATTATTGGATTTGTAAGGTTCTATCAAATCATCTGTGACTTTGATAATCTGAAGATGTTTTAAGTGTTTTTTCCTTTGGCGTGTTGCAGCTTGCTCAAGAAATGTTTTACATTTCCACATCCACTGTAATGGCCTTAGGAGTCTGGATGCTTTTCCTGATTTTAACAGATTTCTCTTTTCCTGGTCCTGGATAAACTACTTCAGTACCCTTGAGGCATTTCAGAAAAGTCAGCACTGGTACTTAAAACATGTGCCTGGTTGTTCTACTGAAGTGTCATGTGGTTAAACAAGCATTGTGGGCAGACTTCACAACTTGCGAATGTACATCACATGTAAACTCTCAAAGGGTTAGTATTACTCTTGAAGATTTCAGTCTTTCAGCAGGCTACTAAAATTCCAAATATGTCCTTTATTAGCTCTGTGATTTGAACCAGCATTCTGTCCACTCCCTTAGAGCAACAGTAGAAGCTACACTGACAGTCTTCCTGTTGTTATTTTTATTTTTTTGTTTAAGATCAAGTGTAGTTTTTATGGGGTGCTACTTGGGTCTGATCATGCTCCTTCTGAAATCAGTGGAAGTTTTACTAAAGGGGATATAAATAAGGATCTGTGCATCTACAGGTGACACAAAAAACTTCCAGTGCCCCCCAGTAAACACAGCCAGGTCCTTGATGTTCCTGTAGCTAAGGAAGAGCTGGACTTGATCTTGAGGCAGTAGTGTAACATAGGCCAATAGCTTTCAGCGAGCATGATCCTAAAAGGACAGTTGTCCAAGTTAGTGTGCTAGTCCTAGAATTCAAAAGCGTTGGCCAGACAGCCAAAGATGAGTCAGCCCACTAGTCCTGTCAATAGGAAGGAGTGAGCTTTCTAGGGCCAGAGAGCAGAGGCATGTGCAGCTTGTGACAAAGCTTGAGGTATGTAATTGGCAGTTCAGAAGGAGGTCCAATCAGTTGCAACTCATGCCAGTCACAGCTGCAAAGGGGTCAGTTGCTGGGCTCATGTACACTGACGGTGCTTACAAAATATGCAAATAAGCTCCCAGGTCCCACTGGACACTCATTACATGTCATTTTAAATAATTGCATGTTTTATATTAATGACAATCTCTGGTTTCAGCAGAGAAATCCCAAGCCATTCCTGGTAGGAGTGGTCATGACACTACACACATTGATCCCTTTGCCAACATAAGAGGGTGGGTTTCCTATCTCCTTGCCACTGACAGATTCTTCTCTTCCCCTGTTGTATTCAGGGGGCACCTGCAGTCAAATTTAGCTGTTCTTTGGAAGCATGTACAGTGGAATCCTGTGTTTCATAAATGCCATGGCTTTATTTGACTGCCACAACACCAGTAGGAGATGCAGTGGCAAGAGGCACTGCCATTTATAGTGTCCCAGATTGCTAATCTTTAAATATTGTTGCATAAGCCAGCTCTTTTCTACACATGCCATCATGACTGGCAGTGCCAATCTACTATTTATGTGGATTATGTTCAGACCATCTGTTTTAAAATACTAGGAATGATTCCTTGAGCAGAAATATGAACACTGACCTAAAAAGGACATAGCAACACTAAAAAAAGTTTAAAATGGATGGACTTGAATTACACGTTAGGTATTGAGGAGAGCCCAAACCTACTAAGTGCATCCCAGAAAGAGATGAAAACTGGCCAGTTCTGCCCTTTGCTATTAAAATGGGTGTCACATGGAACATGATTTGTCCCAACATTTGTGGTCATATCTGGCTTTATTTACCAGTCCCAAACTGTTCAGCAAAGCTGAGTGCTGGGGGGTGTACCCCCCGAAAATTTCTGACAGCTCAGATTGCTCTGCAAACATTGGGCTTTGGGTTAATTTCTTTTACCAGATTACTGAACTGCCTGTGAACTGAGATAGCACATCTGTACATCCTAAAACAAAAGTGGGAGGTAGAAAATCTCAAGAGAAGATCAGTTTTCAGATTCCTACTACAGCTGGGATTTAGCAGGGGTAGAAAGACTGCAGGAATAGCTTTTCTTTTAGAGAGAGATCCAAACCTCTAACTATAAATCCAGTCTTCAGATTGTTTCCGGGGGCAGAATTTGGAGTCAAACTTTTGGCTCAAGCCCATTTTATAATATTTGAGCAATTTCTTTCTTGTGCCAGACAAAATCAGGCACTGTCTGCCTAATTGGCATTTCCAGAGAACCTATAACCTTGGTCTCTACAGAGAGCACTCAAGTGCAGAGACATATGAAAATAGATTTTTACAAATCTTAGGAAAGATCATGATCAAGTGCAGGTCAGTTCTTATTTTATCTCAACTCACTCATTCATTCCTAGTTAGAGCCAAAATGGTTCTTGGCTATACTTTTCCATTACTAAAGCTGACTGTTAAGGTTTGGGAACATGTTTGCCAAGTTCACATTTGATATGGAAGCCAAGGGGGGTATATTCTCCTCCTGCATAACTGCCATTAGCACCAGTAGGCCCAAGAACTGTGCAGTTCTTCAAGTCATGGGAAGCTTTCCCTGAATAAGGAATAAATAAAGACAGTATTTGGCCTGCAGTTACTTATACTTGTACAGGGCTGGGTTAAGGTAATCCAGCTCTCTAGCCCCACCATGCTATGGGGCCCTGCCTTTCCAGGCCATTCCTCATACAATTCCTGTAACAATTCCTTTGTCTTGAAGTGGCAAAGATGTCTGTGTGAGGAGCGGAAGTGTGTGTGTGTGTGTGGGGGGGGGGGGGGGCAGTGAGGAGAGGGAGAGAGTAGGAAAGGCAGCAACCCAGGCACCTCTGTTTCTCTTCCCTAGGGCCAACAAGAGGAGTCCTTTCTTACTCTGGAGAGGTACAAGGAAGTAGGAGTCCTCTTTTTTCTGAGAGGCAATAGTATTCAATAGCTGTATGCCTTTGGCTGGGTAGTTTGGACCTGTCCCATTCCATATCGCACAACTGAGGTTCTCTGTTGAGAAAATATTAGTTGAATCTCCCAGTGGAGTGGATCTTCAAGTTGACATGCCGTTGAGTTACACAGGGCCAATCACACCTCTGACAGCAGTTATTTCTGAATCTATAGATGCAGAACAGTGCAACATAGGTTACACTTGATTCAAGTTCATGTTTTTCTTTGCAACTGAGAGAGCTATCTATGCATTTAACAAGCAAATGCCTGAAAATGATGATGCATCTAAAAGATAAGAGGACTCAGACTGCTTATAACATTAACAGTTCAGCACCAACTGCATCTTTGGTTTTTCTCTGGAATCTGGAGTCCACCTCAGAAGGTCAGCCTCTTATCCTAGGGATACCAGATTGGTGTCCTGGAGATCTTTCCTTCAGGAACTGACCAGTGGATAAATGGCCTTGTCAGAAAAAGTATTTTTAATCTTAGCAGTGGGAACAAAGGATAACATAATGACTTAAATGCAAATAATGTCTACATGCATAAACATCTTACCACTACAGAGACCTGTTTAACCTCAGCCAGCCCACTGTCTGGGAGTTCAGTCTGCTTCCAATAGTCTTTGCATATTTTCCCTTCTCTTGGGGAACCATCTTTTTATCCATTCAGAGTTTTTTGCTCCAGTTTTTTCTGCTTGGCTATCCACTATGGTTACAAGCTGAAACCTTATCTTAATTTCTCCATGCCTAGCCAATGCTGAGTGCTGAACTCAGTAAGGCCAGAAGTAAAAATTCAAAATGAATGACAAGTGCATTGTCATTTAAGTACCCAGACATGGAGATATCTAAAGCTATTGCTCCCTTTCCTGTGTATTGTGCAACTAACTTCTGCTTGAATTAATCCTTTGTAATCATATGGCAAACAGCACAGTAACAATCAAACAAATAGAACATATAATATTAATAAATTATTACAGGGAGCTCCCACATCCTTTACAATCGGCATTTGCCATATGAAGGAACAGTTCTTAGCAGAAAAAATAATTGATATGAATGTTGCTGTTACAAATTATTATTCTGCAATCATTAATTTTTAAGAGCAAGTCACTGATTTATGCATACCATATAAGCACAAGGGCTTCTTTTTTATTTAATGGAAAACAGCCAGTGCAAGTCAGTCAGGTTTTGAACGTGTAAATTTTATCACTCATAGCACTGTAATTGATAATCACACACATAAATATGTCATTCTGGTTCCTGAGAGTTACAAACTGCATATGCAAAAATAAAAAGGTTCCACACTAAGGATTTAGAACATTAAACAAGGTTTAAAAGCATAGGCGATGCATAGGGAGGAAATGGGGGGTGGGGGGGGAGGGTATGTGCTTCCACTGAAATTGGCCCTCACCGGCCAGGGAGTGGGGAGCGCCGGCTGGGGGCCCCCCCCCCCCCCCCAAGCAGCGCTAGTGGCATTTCCGGTTTTGTCAGCGGCATGCCTGGGTTGCCACCGACGCTTCCGGGGTCGGCGATCAGCCTCTGGGGGACCCTCTCCCCCCCAGCAATTGGCCTGCTGGTACCCCCTCCAGAGTCACCCATGTTTAAAAAGGTTCCACAATGGGGCTGATTCTACAGTCTGGTGGGATCCTTAACTACTGCCTGATCATGGTTATGGTCCCTATTTCCCTCTGAAGTTCTCTCATTAATGGAACTGAATGATTCTTTATTGCACAGTGTTGAAATATATTATTGGTCCTGTTCTTGTCATCCAAGGTTAGAGATTTATTGACTACAGAATACGGAGGTTGGTCACTTGCCTGCAGCCCAGCTCACCTCAGTCCCTGCCATCAAATGACATGGTAGCTCTCCTTCCTTCATCATGCTCAGTGCAGTTATACTTCTTGGAAGGTTTTTAAATCCTAGATATCATATCAGGCCGCTATTTTTTTTTCTTTCTCTCAGCTGGGCCCACAAATCAAATAATTCAGGAGCCAGAATATTACAGTACATTTAAGTAAGCAAATGGACAGTCAGAGCACTGATACATGTTTAAATTAAACCTGGGTAGAAACCAGCTATAGAATTGTTACACATTTTCAAGCACTAACTTTATAGCTGGTTGGCTCTTTTTATAGCTAGATAGTCATTTTTTCATGATAATTACTTTGCACGTATGGCTGGTCTAAATTTATTGCACAATTAACCAGTTAATTGTGTGATCATTACTTTGCACTTGTGATTGGTCTGACTTTGCATATGTTGCCAGTCTAAATTTATTGCATGATTAACCAGTTAATTGTGTAATGTACATAATGTGTAGCAGGGGCCTTAGGTACCTAATTACATCTGGGGAACTGAGCTACATTATGACCACATTATTGCTGTTGTTCTACTTGCATGTTAAACCATTTTCATTTGGAAGGGTGGGAGGGAGGCTCAGTGCAGAAAGGACCCCATACTATTGCAGCCATGTCCAGCTTAAATAACACCTTCTGTGTGCTTAGCTGGGATCTTTGATTTAATGAGAGGTAGATGTCTAAACACGTTGGTGAATCTGAGTTTTCTTTACATTGCAAAGTTGGTAGCTCTTTTTCAATGGAGCTTACTGATTAAATTAGAAATAACAACTGGAATCAAGAGGCTTAGATCACACCAGTCCCAAGCTTTAAACTAAACCAGGAACAAAATCTGTAAATCTTCTTTTTACAGCTGTAACCTGTAAGAATACTCCCAAGCTTTACTGAAGTATTTTTGTAGTGTTCTACAAATGACTGTTAGGGCAAATATTTTTGGATGTGTTTTTGGAAAAATGAACTTAAAAATTCTGTATTAATGAAGGGCGGAAGCCTTAAAGCTAAAATAACTGAGAAAACCATTGCAAGGAGGCTTTTTAATGCAGTGTTTCAGATTGCTTTACATGGATAATCTTTGGCTGGTAGAATGCAGGGGAACAAGTTGATACTGAAAAGCATGTAAGAACCAAGCTCAGAATCTCCATAGAATATCTCAGGAAAAGCCAACTGATAAGTTGCCTGGTAATTGGAAGGGCAGTGAAAAACATGGCAGATGTAGGCAAAGTGATGTTGAGAATAGAGGGAACAGTGAACTGAGAGAAACTTGTGCCATAGTTCAAAAACAGCAGCAGCAGCAAGAGAGAGAATGATGTAGAGAAAATTATGATTATGTTTGAAAGGCTGTGGCCTGTTGCGCTGTGTGGACAACAGTAGCCATCTGGAAAAGAGCTCTGTGAGTGCAGGATGAAGGACAGGAGGCTAGAAGGTAGTACACAACATAGGAAAATTGACACTTATGGTATTGTGAAAAATATTGACCCAAACAGGCTACGTTAGTGCAGGAAAATTTGGTGTAGTGGCTTGGCTGCATCCTAGGTTACAGAAACCCCCCCCCCCCCTCCATGGGGCAAGCTTCAAGCAAATGTGTGGTCTGCATGTTAAGAACTAAATTTTGTTCAAGGTGGGGAGAGAAGAGGATTCACAGAGCTCTTCCTTGCTACCTTACACCCTGATGGACCAGCCCATCCTAATACTGATGCTTGCCCACTATAGGTAAAAGGGAGTCACTCTGTGCTAGAGTGAGCCAATGCACATTGTAGTAAGGACACTTCTCCTTGCTACCTTCAAATGAGAATTGATGCTAATAGGGTGACATGGTGCACTGAGGGGTGGATTATGGGCAACCTCAAGCATTCAAAACTCGTGTGTTAGGGTCAACTCAAAAATCATGGAATAGGCTTAAAAGCCATCAGATATTTTTAATGCCAAATTTAAGGTTCTTTGTTTTTGGTTTCTGGCTTCTGTGCCTCTGAGGGTATACTCAGGTCATATTTTCAGATTTTTTTTGAGGTTTATGTGAGAGGCAAGGATTTCTAAGGGTGATCTCTTTTATTGGGCCAGCTTTGTCATTGGGATAAAGTTAGACAAGCTTCCAAATGGCAGGACATCCTTTGAGGCTTAGAAACTTGCAATTTTTTAAAAAGAATGTGAGATTCTTACGTATTCCCATAAGTGTGGGGCATGGGCAGGCAGGAGAGTTTTGAGACCCAAATATCACAACTATCATGGTATAATCACAACAGTGGGCACTACTGTGTGTGCTTTTGCTCAATGTATTCTTGTCTGCCTCCGTTCTACAGTGACAGACCACCCGTGGGGCTGCTGCTAATGTAAGGTGCTTTTGCATCTCCATTGTAACAGGGCAAACCACAGTCTAGACCAGGGGTGGGCAAAATGGCAGATCCAGTGGCTGGTCTCTATTTCCCAGCAGCTCCTGCCCACATGGCTGGGGTCAGTTTCCATGGAGACACCAGCAAACAGCCATACTGTAATAGCACAAGGCCAGGGTTTCTATGGGGACTGGCCCCAGCAGCGCTGGCAGGGCATGTGGCAGGGCACAGAGCTGGGCTGGAATCTTGCAGCAGTGACAGCATGGTCCACAGCCAGGGCAGAGATGTGATCTACTACCTGCACGCCCCGCCTGGGGCATGCAGGCTGAAGATCGTGGCTCTACGCCGGCTCTGGACTACGCTGTAACTGCCGCAAGATCAAAGCCTAGATCCAGAGCAGCTCCTTGCCCTGCCACATGCCCTGCCAGCAGATGTGGCATTAGTAGGGGCTATAGTCACCCCAAATTCCCCGTAGCCCCCTGTGGCCAACCCTCTCAGCCGCACTGCTGCTGCTGGCCACCCTGCACAGGCAGCAGCAGCTGAACATGCCCTGCTTCTACCTGCAGCACAGTCCCTTCTCAGCACCCCCTCGGCCCTCCCACCTGTAAGAGGCTGGCACCACTGCTACCTACCAGCACTGTTGGGGTTGGTCTCTGTAGAAACCCTGGCCCCATGCTGCTGGTGGGGTCTGCATAGAACTGGAGATCTGTGGAACTCCATAGAAACTGGCCCCAGCCATGCAGGCAGGGGCTGCTGGGAAATGGAGTCCACAGCTGTATCCAGTCCAGGGGCTGGACTTTGCCCACCTTTGGTCTAGGTGTAATCCGGGAAATGCTACAGCTCTTGGATTCAGTTCTTGGGTCCCTCCTCCCCCTCCACCCTGCCATTTTAGGGGAGGAATGAATGGATACAGAAGTAATACATGCTTCTAATAACTTTATGTACAGTCTATGCAGAATCTGATTTTGAATGGAGGTGATTGTCAGGTAGCGAAATCAGCACAAAGGAGTGCCATTTTCTCACAAACTTAAGAAAAGGTTTTTTCTTTTCTTTGTTTTCTAGCTAGCACAGACATAGTTTCTGTGAGCATCATGTTCAAACCCTTGTTTCAAAAGCTCTGATGTCTCCTTTCTGTAATCACTAGCTATCTTTTGGTCTTTCAAGGCGAGGCTGTCGCATGCATTGGTAGTCTACAAGGAAGTCTGCTTACTCCCATCAAAGGAAAACTACTAGTGATTAAGAAAGGGATTTGGGATTCAGACAATAGAATCTGCTGATATCTCCCCAGTACATTGGGTTA
>NW_005842236.1:1830754-1839005 GCF_000455745.1 Alligator sinensis
GGAATGACCAGAGACTTGGCTCCATCCCTCTCTACATATACATGCACCTGGTCACTAGTGAGCACAGCTGGGGCAATGTAGAAACATGTCATAATTTGCTTTTGGCCCATGTCCAGAGTGAGGAGGAAGCAAGGAAGAACAGAAATATAGATGTAGGTCTCTGAGTCACAGTATCTCCCAGGGCTATTCCTGGGCTGGTCCAGTTTATTCTCCATCATTTGCCTGGGCAGTATCTTTCTGGCTCACTGTTTGTTAGTGACCCAATCTTTGCTTATTATTTTAATTTTCTGCTAGATACTCTAACTTAGTTTTATTAGAAGATCATAGAATCATAGAAAATTAGGGTTGGAAGGGACCTCAGGAGGTCATCTAGTCTGCCATGGTTTTATCTTGCTGTCTAGTAGATTTCCCTCTCCATTATAAAAACCATATAAGTTTATGTATGTTCTCTACAACAAGATGCACTCTATAAAGTCTAGGGACAGAAATTATGCATACACTGGTATAAGTGATCAGAAACTGGTTCAAATCTGTAACATACCAGAAATTCTGTGTACATAAACCACTTTCAAAATGGCCAAAACTAATTTAAGTTACACCTAGATGGATGTAGTATCAGAGTTAACTGATTTAGGTTAAAGTGGCCTATGAAACTTCTGTCCCAGATCCTTTCCAGATTCAAGTTAACTCACAGTCCCCCAGCATCCCAGCATGCTTTGCACCTCCCTGGCAAACCCCTCCTTTGCAGGATGCGTGGGCTAGCCTTGGCTCAAACTATCTGCTCCAGAAGAGCAAGGAATCGTGCGCTAGCACCCCCTGGATTCTTGCCTGAGCCACTGCAGGCATGTGGCTGCATTTCTGGAATCAAAAGTGAATGTCTGTTCATTTACTTAGTAGTTCAATCTGTGCAGTTTAGACTAACTTGCAAAGAGTGAATTGATTCAGCCTTGGGCTTTTTGACTGTCTGTACTTAGCCTAAGAGCATGGGTGACTGGTGAGCTTCCCCCTTGTGAGCAGTACTCCAATTGTGGCCTGACCAATGTCACAAAAAGGGGGAGTATCACCTCTCTGGACTGGCTTGAGATGCATCTTTGGATGCATGACAAAGTGTGGTTGGCTTTCCTGGCTGCGGTCTGGCATTGGCGGCTCATGTTCGTCTTGGAGTCAATAATGAGTCCAAGATCCCTTTCCACCTCTGTGCTCACAAGGGGGGAGCTCCCCAGCTTGTATGTATGTTGTGGATTCCTTCTCCCCAGGTGCAGCACCCTGCATTTATCTACATTGAACCCCATTCTATTACCATCCGCCCACTTCTGTAGTCTGTCTAAATCTAATCACAGCCTCTATCTCCCTTCGAGCTTGCCTACCTCTCCCCACATCTTGGTGTCATCGGCAAACATGGACAACGTGTTTTCCACCCCCTTGTCCAAGTCGCTGATGAAGATGTTGAACAGTGTGGGCCCCAGGACCGAGCCCTGAGGGACCCCACTATTCTCATCCTGCCAGGTCGAGTATGACCCGTCCACCACCACTCTCTGGGTGCACCCCATCAGCCAATTTTTGACCCATCCAACTGTGTAGGCATCAATGCCACAGTTGCTCAATTTATTAATGAGAAAGGGGTGAGAGACAGTGTCAAAGGCCTTCTTAAAGTCCAGAAAGACTACGTCCATGGTGACACCATCATCCAGGGCTTTTAGTTACTTGGTCATAAAAAGCCATCAGGTTGGTCTGGCAGGACCTGCCTTTGATGAACCCATGTTGATTTCCCCTGGGCATGATCTCCCCTGCTGGCCCCTCACAGATGTGATCCTTGATAATTATTTCAAGGATTTTCCCCAAGACCAATGTGAGGCTAATGGGCCTATAGTTTCCTGGGTCCTCCTTTCTCCCTTTTTTATAAATGGGGACCACATTAGCTAGTTTCCAATCTCTGGGCACCTGGCCCATGGACCATGATTGCTCTTACAGCCAGGCCAGGGGCAGAGCAATGACCCCTGCCAGCTCTCTCAACACCTGTGGGTGAAGAGCATCAGGGCCCACAGATTTGAAAACGTCCAGCCCTTCCAGAAGATCCCTAACTACATCTGCACAGACCTGAGGCCTGGCAGTGCTATCCCCAAGATTGCCTCTACCTGTGGTTGGAGAGCTGTCCTGGTCCCTGTCCAAAAAGACAGAGGCAAAGAACTTGTTAAAAATTTCGGCTTTCTTGTCTGGCATAGCCATAAGATTACCATTTGAGCCTAGCAGGGGCCCTACATTACCCGGTGCCCTCTTCTTACTCCCAATGTATTTGAAGAAGGACTTTTTGTTGTTCTTAATCCTGGTCGCTAGACTAAGCTCCACCCCTGCCTTGGCCTTCCTAATGGCCCTCCTACACTCATGGGCCAAGGAGGAGTATTCCTCCTTGGTGATAGCCCCTCCCTTCCACCGGGTGTATGCCTCCCCTTTGGCCCTCAGGCATTCTCAAATGCCTTTGCTGAGCCATGGGGGTTTCAGAGCACTCTTACCCCACTTCTTTCTCTTGGGGACTGTCACACTCTGAGCCTGAAGGATCATCCCCTTAAGGTATGACCATCCCTCATGGACTCTCATATCCTCTACCTTTTGGGCCCTCAGTGCCTCCCCCACTAGTCTCCTAAGTTTGTTGAAGTTGGCCCTTCTGAAGTCAGGGGCTTTAGTCTTGGTATAAGCCCTCAACACCCTGCGCTGGATGGTGAATTCCAGCAGGCGATGATCACTGTCACCCAGGTGGTCAAGGACCTGCAGTCCCCTCACCAGGTCATCCCCAGTGGCCAAGACCAGGTCCAGCAAGGCATTTCCCCTAGTGGGCCTGTGCACCTCCTGGATAAGGTAGAGGTCCTGTATTTCAGCTAGGAACCTATGTGAACGGTCAGACCTGGCTGACTGCTCCTCCCAGCAGATGTCTGAGTAGTTTAGGTCCCCCATGACAATGACATCCCTAGACCTAATGGCCTCCATAAGCTGTAGTGAGAAATCCTGGTCCAGCTCAACCCCTTGGCAGGGTGGTCTGTAGTAGACACTCACCGTAAGATCCCTTTCACCTTGCCGCCCTTGAAGTTTGACCCACAGTGCCTCTGCTTGACTTTCCTCTGTCCCAAAGCTAATTCTTGATGATGTGAGTTGCTCTTTGACATAGAGGGCAACCCTCCCCACCCCCACCTTTCCTCCCAGTCCTGTCCCTTCTATATAGTGTGTATCCCGGAATGCCCACTGCACAGTCGTGTGTAGGATCCCACCAGGTTTCTGTGAGCTCCACTAAGTCTGTATTCTTTCCTGCTATCAGAAGGAAGAACTTCTATATGGTAAGGATGAAGGCATGGAGTACACTCTGTCCAAATTTGCGAATGTCACCAAATTATGGAGTAAAGTAAACACACTAGTGGGCAGGGAACAAATCCAGGTGGATCTGGACAGGTTGAAGAAGTAGGCAGACCAGAATAGGATGTAATTCAACAAGCACAAATGCAAAGTGCTGCACCTAGGGAGAAGGAATCACCAGCAAACCAGTCTCCTCTTGAAAACTCCCAAGGTAGGGGAGAGCACCACCTCCCTTGGAAGCCTATTCCAGATTCTGGCAACCCTTACCATATAGAAGTTCTTCCTTCTGATAGCTTAAGATACTGCAAGCCCAAATGGGTTCATTCATTATTCTAAATCCACTGAAGGCAGTGGATTTACTCCAGATTACACCTGCATGGCTGAGATCAGATTCCACACTGCTGCTCATTGGCAGTCTGGTATCCATCCTCTAGAGAACCCCTCCTCCCATCCCCCTGAGCACACATGTCTGGTGTCAATGATGTTGTAGAATCAGTGCAGAAGACTGCATCAGACTTCAAGAGTCTGGTGCTAGGATGCATATGTAAATCTACTGTACATCATGCTGAACAAGTATCTTGTCAGGAAACTTGGAGCAAGCTGTAGAAAATTTGGCACCCACTACTAGAGCGGAAAATATTAACAGCCTGTAAGAAAGTCTGGCTTGTGCTGCTTCAGGGAAAGAAGCAACTGGCTGGGATACAATTAGTGTAGGAAACTCCCGAGCTCCTCTGTGAGAGGCCTACTATAGTACTGTGCTTTGAGAAGAAAAGTATTAGAAAATAATGGAAGATTTTGTGAACATTGAACGACACTGTAGTTGAAAAACAGCACTATGGTAAGAATCTGTTTGATCCAAAAATTGTCATATTGTGGGGGGAAAAAAGCCAGGACAGAAAAAGAATTGTTCAGCCATATAAAAATGTGATAGCTAGAAAGTGCCATTAGAAAAATAGGCATTTAAATGGCCAAGTTAAATGAGAAATTCTTCATCCTCCCTAGTTCATTATGAATGAAAGGTAGGATTTCAAGAGCATTCATTAGCTTTGAAGAACATTGACTTACTTCTGCTACTGTTGAAGTCAATGGAAGTTTGACTCTGATTTGATGAGAGAATTAGACCAATTCTGAACACTTTGAAAATAAAGTAACAATCAAAATGTTTGGCAACACAGTAATATATCCATACATTAAGATAGTGGCTTGGGTTTTTATTCTCTCTGTCACAAATCACAACAGCATTTTCTCTCCCATTAGTGAATTTGTTGTTCTTGTGGTTGGTAAAACTATGAGTGAAGTGACAAAGATATAAAAAAGGACAGTATAAACACTTTTTTAGAAGTTTTTCTATTCTTTTTTCTATGTTATATTTAAGAAATAAAAAGAATAGAAAAGTAGAGAAAACTAACCTAGACAGTCTACACTGGTGCTTGTCCAGTCGCCTCTTGAAGACTCCCAAGGTAGGGGAGAGCACCACCTCCCTTGGAAGCCTATTCCAGATTCTGGCAACCCTTACCATATAGAAGTTCTTTCTGAGGTCCAACCTGAATCTGCTCTGTGTCAGTTTCTGGCCATTATTTCTAATTACTCCAAGGGGTCCCCTGGTAAAGAGAGCATCTCCTATCCCTTGCTCCTACCTGCCCCCCCCTTGCTGAATTTGTAGACAGCCACAAGATGACCTCTCAGCCTTCTCTTGCGGAGGCTGAAGAGATTCAGGTCCCTCAATCTCTCCTCATAGGGCCTTACCTGCAAGCCCCTAACCGTATGAGTGGCCCTCCTCTGGACCTTCTCAAGGTTATCCACATTCCTCTTGAATTACAGCGCCCAGAACTGGACGTGGTACTCCAGCTGTGGCCTCACCAATGCCTCATAGAGGGGAAGTATCACCTCCCTGGACCTGTCTGTGATGCACCTGCTAATGCATGATAGAGTGCGGTTAGCTTTACTGATCACTTCATCACATCGATGACTCATGTTCATCTTGGTGTCAACTATGACTCCAAGATCCCTTTCTGCTACTGTGCTGCTGAGAGGGTCATCCCCTAGTCTGTAAATTTGTTGGTGATTCCTTCTCCCTAGGTGCAGCACTTTGCATTTGTGCTTGTTGAATTGCATCCTATTCTGTTCTGCCTACTTCTCCAACCTGTCCAGATCCACCTGGATTTGTTCCCTGCCCACTAGTGTGTTTACTTTACCCCATCATATGGTGACATCTGCAAATTTGGACAAGTGTTCTCCATGCCTTCATCCAAGTCACTGATGAAGACATTGAACAGCACTGGTCCAAGGACTGAAACCTGGGGATCTCCACTGCTCACATCTTTCCAGGCTGATGCCAACCCATCCACCACCACTCTCTGGGTGCATCTCATTAGCCAATTTGCCACCCACCTGACCATGTAATCATTCACATCACAGCCACTCAGTTTATTTATGAGAATAGGATGAGATACTGTATTGAAGGCTTTCTTAAAATCTAGGTTAGATGATATCTACCTTGTCCCCTGCATCTAAGCATTTTGTGACCTGGTCATAAAAAAAAACAAGGTTAGTCAGGCAGGATCTACCTGCTATGAACTCATGCTGGTTGCCCTTCAGCATTGTTTTTCCTGCTGGACTCCCACAAATGTCATCCTTAATAATTGTTTCAAAGGTTTTCCCAAGGATAGATGTGAGGCTAACTGGCCTATAGTTACCTGGATCCTCCTTCCTCCTCTTCTTGAAAATAGGGACTACACTGGCCCTTTTCCAATCCTCTGGGACCTGACCTGAGCACCATGAGTGCTCAAACATGTGCAGTGGTTCTTCTATGACACTGGCCAATTCCTTCAGCACCCTTGGATGAAGATCATCCGGGCTTGCTGACTTAAACACATCCAGTCCCTCCAAGTGTCCCTTCACTAAGTTGATGCTAACAGTTGGTGGGCTGGTGTCCCTCCTGTGCTCATCCATAATCCAATTGGGAGATTTGTCCTGATCCCTGTTCAGGAATACAGAAGCAAAAAAATATTGAAGAGCTCAGATTTGTCCTTCCTATCTGTCACCAATTGCCCTAGTTTGCCCTGTAGAGGTCCTATGTTACCCTGCACCTTCTTTTTGCTCCCTCTATACCTGTAGAATGACTATTTGCTGTCTTTAATTTTTGTTCCCAGCCTAAGTTCCATTGCAACCTTGGCCTTTCTAACTGACTCCCTGCAAGTGCGAACCAAGTAGGTGTACTCCTCCTTAGTAGCTACCCTCTGCTTCCACAGCCTATATGCCTCTTTTTTGTCCCCTAGGCTTTCCTAGATTTCCCTGTTCAGTCGAGAGGGTTGCTTGGACCCTTTGCCCCCTTTCTTGCACAACGGGATTGTCTCCTTCTGTGCCCAAAGGATTGCTTTCTTTAGGAATGACCACCCTTCCTAGTCTCCCATCTCACTAATGCCCCTAATCATCAGTGCCTCACTAACTAATCTTCTGAGCATATTGAAGTTGGCCTTTCTGAAGTCTAGCACTTCTGCCCTACTGGTTATCTTTTCCACCCTTCACAGGATGGTAAATTCAGTCAATTGATAGTCACTATCTCCTAGGTTACCTTGTATCTGCAGATCCCCCACCAGGTCATCCCTGTAGCCAACATCGAGTCCAGTAAGGTGTTTCCCCTATTGGGACTGTATACCCCCTGCATTAGGTGAAGGTTCTGTATGCAAGTTAAAAATCTATGTGAATGGTTAGACCTGGCTGACTAATCCTCCCAGCAGATGTCAGGGTAGTTTAGGCCACTCATGACAACCAAGTTCCTTGACTGTACGGCCTCTGAGAGCTGCCTTGAGAATTCTAGGTCTAGTCCATCCTCCTGGTGTGGTGGTCTGTAGTAGACCCCCACTACCAAGTCCCTTTACCCCTGACCCCCTTGTATTCTGACCTGCAGGACCTCAATTTGCCCCTCCTCTGGTCCCATCTTGATTAGAGAAGATGTATATTGCTCCTTAACATAGAGAGCAACAACCCCCACTCCTTTTTTCCCTACTCTCTCCTATCTGTATAGCCTATATCCCTCAATGCCTACTGCCCAATCGTGGGTAGGGTCCCACCAGGTTTCAGTTAGCCCAACCAGGTTGAAGTTTTTGTTTGCAAGTAGGAGTGTGTATTCCTCCTGCTTGTTCCCCATGCTCCTAGCATTAGTATAGAGACACTTAAACCCCCCGATGGGTGCCCTTGGTGCCCCCCTGTCCTGATGCCTATCGGGCCCCTTATTACTTGTGTGGGCTGTTCATACATATCATACACCATTAAGTTCTTTGCTGCTGCTGGATGTGCATACCTTTGTCCACACAAAAATAACAAAATTGAGACATTTTAAGGTCCTTACACAAACTAGCAGTTAATAAGTGCCTCAGAAACTCTTTAAAAATATACATTGTGTGCAAGCACTAGTCCATTACCTCTCTGTACTCCAAACTATAGCAACTCCATCTACATTCTTGGCTCTTCAAACTATAATGACTCCATCTACATGAAGTTTTCACATATCGATATAAATTGTCTTGAAAATATCCCACTTAAAAACTTTAGTTCTATATAAGCCATGAATTTGAACCAACATAATATTAGAACACTATACACATAGATATGTTAGAACATTATACACATAGCCTAAGTACAGATGTTCAAAAAGCCCCTGGTGGAATCGCTCCACTGTTAGCATATCACTGTTTGGTCATGGGTGAGTGGGCTGTATCCAGTGCTATAACTTAGAGTGCAAGTGAACTGAACAGACGTTCTTTGTTTGGTGGTTGGGGGTGGGGGGAGGGCTTGGATTGCCTTGCATTGGCCACTGGGGGTGCTCCCATGTGACTGACCCCTCACCCCAGCCCCGCCTTCACTGCCAGCTGGCTACTGTCAGCAGTGGGGTGGGGGTGGGTAGGAA
>NW_005842236.1:1839065-1846233 GCF_000455745.1 Alligator sinensis
CCGCCTCTCCCCCTGGTGCGCCCCCCCCCCCCCCCCCCAGCAGGGCATCCCTGCTGACCAGCCTGGGGGGCCTGTAGGGGGAAGGGGTCCAGGTTCTGTGTCCCTGCAGCAGCCCTAGCCAGGAAGTGGAACATCATGGGGCCAGGACTGCTGCAGGGACAAAGAACCCTGGCCCCTTTCCCTGCAGCCCCCCTGGGCAGGCAGCAGCATGCTGCGGGGCCAGAACTGGTACAGGGAGACAGATCCTGGACCCCTTCTCTATGCCTCCTCTGGCCATGCTGTGGTGCACCACAGCTACTTTTCCTCTGCTTCCAGCCAGCTGGCTAGAGAGAGGAGGTGGGTCTGGGATCAGAGGCTTACTGACTTGGGTCACTGATAGCTGAGGGGGCGGGCCAGGGTCAGCCCAGCACTCAGGTAGAGCAAAGAATTCCTGCTTAAGGCTAGAGTGCAGCCTTGCACAACACTACCCGGGAGAGTGGCGATCACACTGTAAGTTAACCCTCGATGGGATCTGGCACAGGTGTGTGATAAAACACGTTAACAGAAAGCACTTCACTCTAATACCTCATCCATTGAGGGTTAACTTAGAGTGTGATCTGCCACTTGTAAATACAAGTAGCAACTTTACTCAGGAGTAATTATTGTGCAGTATGGCATGTGTAGGTGGCCAACTGGGAGCAAATGTGCTCCTGGTCAGCTTGGAGTGGGAGATTGCTCCCTGCCCCTGGGAGCTGCCTGCTGCTGCGGTAGGCTCTGCCATTCAGAGCCCAGGTGGGGACGATGTTTCCCTGCCACAGCAGCAGGGAACTCCCAGCTCTGTTATCACGATGTGGAGCAGGGACTGGGAGATTCTTATCTCTCAGGCCTAGCTCCAGGATTGGGGAGCACGGGCTAGAAGATTCTTATCTCCCAGCCCTGGTTCCACAATTGGTGAGCGGGGGTTGAGAGCTCCCTGCTGCCAGGGCAGGAGGACATTATTCCTGCCTGGGCTCCAGTGGCAGAGCCTGCCCCAGCAGCAGGCAGCTCCCAGGGGCAGGGAGCAATCTCCCATCCCCCACTAGGAGAAAACTGTCTCCTGGCCCTGTGCTCCCTGCCAGCCCCTGCGCTAACACCCAAGTGGGAGCCTAGAGCTCACCCTGGCTGCTGCAGGGGGCTGGTGCAGGGTCGGTGTTACCAAATTTGCCCATTACTTTGGGGTGTGCTCATTTATTAGGGATAGTTTCTAGGGTCTTGGTGATTCTGTCAAAGTGCTGCTTGTGTTACTATACGGAGCTGTATTTCTCCCTTCTGCAAGCCCTCACCCCCAGTGGAGCTATCTTGCAGGACTCAATCTCAATGGGACTGGGTTCTTCCAGTCACCAAATCAGTCACACACACAAACACACACAAATTAACGTGACACGCCTGACCTGGCCGGGCTGATCAGCATGGACAGGCTGACACCCTCATATGCCAAGAATCAGTTCATAAGAGCAACAATAAAATGCAGTCAAACACAAGCACACAGGTAAACAGAATCCCTCTGAATCCGGCTGGGTGTCCAGCTGACACCCTCATGGGCCAGCATTCAGTTCATAAGGGCACGTCTGAGTCAAACTGGGTCAATCAGCCTATACAAGCTGATCCCCTTATGTGTTTCAAACTCAGCACGTCCCAATCTTTGGCCTCTTGATGAGCAGACCCCACAATAATTTGGGCTTCACAGGGATCTTTAGCATAGGTAAAAGAAGCGTTGCTGCAGAGCACGGGAGGAAAGAGAAGCAGAGAAGGAAAAATATACCCAATTACTACCAGTTTGACTATAAAAGTTATTTATTGCTAAGCATATGAAATATATAATAGTACTAGTAGTAATAGACATGCAAAAGAAAAACAAACACCAACAATGACAATACTACCCTGGTTTCACTAAGTATTTGGGGAAACTTAGCTCAAGCTTAACTGATACAGTTCAGGTTCAGAAGTTTATGCCTAGAAAGAAGACAGAGAACGCTGGGATCTCACCTAGTCCACGGTACTCAGGCTGCAAAGCTGACAGGCACAGTCCGTAGCACAATCCTTGAAGAGAGAGACGATCTGTCTCAAGAACGACAGGGAACGTCCCAAGAACGACAGGGGATGGTGTCAGCACAGGGGTTTTCTTCTTCTCCTTCTTTCCTCCTGCTTCTACTTCTTTTCCTTCCTTTTCCTCTAGCAGCACACACACTTACAGATTTTTATACCCTCAGTTCAGCTGCTTCGAAGCACCCTCAGTAGTGTAAATCATTGTCTTTTCTATTGACAAGGGGTTATCTGGTTTGGACCATCTCAGGAAACTGATTGATAATCAGGAAACACTTAAGATTAGGGAGTAACCCAAATACTTGGGAGCCAGCTTGAAATTCCTATGGGTGGCAGATATACTGATGGGATATCTCATGGTTTCTTCAGGAACAATAGATAGCTTGCAGCATCAGGATTTTGGATTTTTACTTGTTGTGCACAAGCCTCAGCTTAGCATGACTTTTCCAGATCTTACTATAGTCTTTTAACAGACTTAAAACAATTATTGGGGTGCTCATAACCTTTTGTGGAGAGGACTCCCACCAGTCGTCTCGGGAAAGATATGACAACACCTGGGATTAGGGCTCCAGCAGGCTGGATGCTGTGATGAACCCTTAACCATTGTTCAAATGTTGCCCATACCCCCTCTGACTCGGTCTCTTGCCTCAGCATTCCCTAACCCGGCAACCGAGTTTTAGTCAATCAAGTTTAAATAGGCCTCCCATAGTGGGACCGGGGAATGTACGGCCCGAGATGCCTATTAAACTTAGAGCTGTGTGTGTGTGTCTGGGGGGGAAAAGTCCTTAGTAAATCCAGATTAGAACTGGTCTGATAAATGCTGAGCTGGGTGTGTGTGAACATGGGTTGATTAACATTGGAAGCACAGATTCCCCATCATGCAGTGCTCCCCTGCTTCTCTGGTCCCAGAATTCACAGTTTTGTTTAGGTAGAGGAGGGGAGGGAGGGGGGTGAGTCCTTTGTGAGTCAGACAGACTGCAGCCTGTACCAGGGTTCCCCAAGAATACAGAGCTGAGACGTAACATCGGTTAGGGCAGGAGCAGACTGCTGCTATGAGCAACAAATCTGATCCCACTTCCCTGCATATGTAGATGCCTGCCCAGGGTGGGTTTACTTAGAGTAAATTACTTTGGAGTAAGCCCACCCCAGAGCATTTGCACGTGTAGATATGCCCCGAGTAGTGAAATTCCCCATGCTCTCTCATCATACCAAATAGGATGGCTGATCAAAAGAGGTGAGGCTGGAGCTCTGCTGTAGGAAAATGATTTCTTGCTTAAAGATGCTTAAGTTTTATTAGGAACTGAATCTCTCCCCACTCCCCCTCTCAAACTGACTCAGGGATTGGGCTGGGCCAAATGATGTAATGCAGTCACTTTTGTCTACCCTCTTATCCTTCATGTAGTTGAGTAAATCATCCTTTGATGGTCTGGACACTTGACACATTAACACTGGTATAATTTGCATTGGTTTTATACAGTGATGTAATTTACACTGGGATCTTAAGCAGACATGTGACCAATTATCCCAGGGTAGCTGCCGTGGGAAGTGCTATTATAGCATATCACTCATAGTATCATAGTACTTAGGGTCAGAAGGGACCTAAACAAATCATCAGGTCCGACCCCCTGCCCTGAGCAGGAACGAGTACTGGAATCATAATACCCCAGCCTGCCAGGGTAATATCACCCCAGCCAAATATCTGTCCAGCCTCCTCTTGAAGACCCCCAAGGTAGGAAAGCATACCACCTCACTTGGGAGCCCATTCCAGAGCCTGGCAGTCCTAACAGTAAAGTAATGTCTCCTGATGTCCAGCCTGAACCTTCTCTCTAACAATTTGTGGCCATTATTTTTAGTAACCCTGGGTGGTGCCTAGAGGAACAGGGCCTCCCCCAATTCCCGCTGGTCCCCCTTGGTGAGTTTGTAAATAGCCACCAGATCCTCTCTCAGGATCCTCTCTCAGCCTCTTGTGGAGGCTGAATAGGTTCAGGCCCTTTAGGATCTTTTCATAGGGCCTGCCCCGCTGCCCCTTGACTATGTGACTGGCCCTCCTCTGGACCCTCTCAATGCTAGCCACAGCCCTCTTGAAGTGCGGTGCCCAGAACTGGATGCAATACTCCAACTGTGGCCTGACCAATGCCACATAGAGGAGGGAAGAATCACCTCCTTGGACCTGCTTGTGATGCATCTGTAGATGCATGACAAGGTGCGGTTAGCCTTACTGACTGCTTCCTCGCGTTGGCGGTTCATGTTTATCCTGGAGTCAACAATGACTCCAAGATCCTTTTCTGCCACCGTGTTGACAAGAAGGATGTTCCCCAGCCTATAGGTGTGTTGCTGATTCCTTCTCCTTAGATGCAGTACTTTGCATTTGTCTGCGCTGAATTCCATTCCATTCGAATCTGCCCACCTCTGTAATCTGTCTAGATCTAGCTGGATTCTATCCCTCCCCTCCAGCGTGCCCACCTTACCCCACAACTTGGTGCCATCAGCAAATTTGGACAGTGTGCATTCCACACCCACATCCAAATCGCTGATAAAGATGTTGAACAGTACAGGCCCCAGTACCAAGCCCTGGGGGTCTCCACTGCTCACATCCCTCCAAATCAAAAACGACCCATACACCACCACTCTCTGGGTGTGACTATGTAGCCAATTTGCCACCCATCTGACTGTGTAGGCATCAATGCCACAGTCACCTAGTTTTTTAAAGAGAATGTGGTGGGAAATTGTGTCAAAGGCCTTCTTAAAGTCCAGGAACACGGCATCCACCCCGACACCCTCATCCAGGGTATTTGTGACTGATCATAAAAAGAAACCAGGTTAGTCAGGCAGGACCTGCCCTTGATGAACCCATGTTGGTTGTCCCTGAGCATTACCTCCTCTGCTGGGTCCTTGGAGATGTGCTCCTTGATAATTTTCTCAAAAGTCTTCCCAAGGACTGAGGTAAGACTGACTGGCTTATAATTGCTGGGGTCCTCCTTTCTCCCCGTCTTGTAAATGGGGACCACATTGGCCCTTTTCCAATCCTCTGGTACCTGGCCAGTGCCCCAAGAGTGCTCACAGAGCCATGCCAGGGGCCCCACTATAATCCCCGCCAATTCCCTCAGCACCCTCGGGTGAAGAGCATCTGGACTTACTGATTTAAACATGTCCAGCCTCTCCAAAAATTCCCTAACTAGTTCGTCCCTGACCCTAGGCATGGCAGTGCTTCCCCTGGGTCCTTCTGCAATTCTAGTGGCGGAGATGCCCCAGTCCCTGTTCAGAAATATAGAGGCAAAGAATTTGTTAAAGAGGTCAGCTTTTTCATTTGCCACAATCACTAGATTGCCAAGCCTATCCTGTAGGGGCCCCACATTACCCAGTGCCTTCTTCTTCCTATGTATTTGAAAAAGGACTTTTTATTATCCTGCATTCTGGTTGCTAGCCCTAGCTTCATCTCTGCCTTGGCTTTCCTAACTGCCTCCCTGCAGTTCCAAGCAAAGGAGGTGTAATCCTCCTTGGTAATAGCCCCTTGCTTCCACTGTTTGTACTCCTCTTCTTTTGCCCTCAGGCATCCCTGGATGCCTTTGCCAAGCCATGGGGGCTTCTTAGCACTCCTGCCCACCTGGTGTTCATTGGAACTGACTCCCTTTGAGCTCAGAGGATTGTCTCCTTGAGGAACAACCACACATCTTGGACTCCCATCTCATTGAAGCTCCAAGACCTCAATGCCTCTCCTACTAACCTTCTCAGCTTACAGAAGTCAGCCCTCCTGAAGTCAAGGGCCCCTGCCTTGCTGCTTGCTTTTACCACCTTGCACTAGATAGTAAATTCCAATAGGCGATGATCACTGTTGCCCAGGTGGTTGAGTACCCTCAGACCCCTACCAGGTTGTCACATGTGGCAAGGACCAGTCCAGCAAGGCATTTCCCCTGGTGGGACTATGTACCTCCTGGGTAAGGTGGAGGTCCTGTATCCTGGCTAGGAACTTACGTGAGTGGTTGGTTCTGGCTGACTGCTCCTCCCAGCAGATGTCTGGGTAGTTTAGGTCATCCATGACAACCACATCCCTTGACTTCACTGCCTCTGTGAGCTGACCTGAGAATTCCAGGTCCAGCTCATCTCCCTTGTGAGGCAGTCTGTAGTAGATGCCCATTATCAAGTCCCTTTCCCCACACCCCACCTTGTATTCTTACCCAGAGCACCTCATTTTGCCCCTCCTCTGACCCCATCCTGATCATTAAGGATGTGTATTGCTCTTTGATGTATAGCGCTACACCCCCTCCCTTTTCCCTGCTTTGTCTCTCCAATGTCCACTACCCAGTTGTGGGTAGAATCCCACCAGGTTTCCATAAGCTCCACTAGGTCTGGGTTTTCACTGTTTGGTCATGGGTAAGCAGGCCATATCCAGTTTGTATGGAGCAAATAGCTACCCCAGAATACCTATGGACATACAATATCAATACCAATGCAATTTAGATGTTTATTTTTACTCTATTTCTTTTCTGGGAAAAACCCTACCTTAGATTATAGTAAGTTACACTGCAATAGGTAAAAGGAGTCTAGGCTCCAGCCAGAGGCAATCAAGGCACTGGTAAGTCATCCCTAGGTTCCTCAAGAAGAGGGCCATGCCTGCACAGGCCCTTAGAAGCTCAGGCCATACAGTAGGGTTGTCTGAGCATTAGACTCTTTGGATATTTTTCCTGACCTGCTAGAGCCCTGCCAACCAGTTTGCCTGCTTGCTTCTGTCTGGATCTCACCTGAATGTTTCCTAGTTTAACATTTGCTTTGACCCTCAATTCCTGCATGTATCTATGCCTAGTCTGAATCTTTGCCTTGTGCTGATCTAGTTCCTACTTGCACCTTGCCTAGCTTGAACCTATACCTCACTCCTGCCTGGATCCTTGCCTGTCTCTGCTTCTGCTACAGTACCTGCCTTTTTCTATCCTGAATTGCTCTGTTTGTGTCCTGCCTGGGCCTGAGTGCTCCTGTCCCTATCTTGGACTTCCCTGTGTGACCAGCGATCTGCCTTGACCCTGACTTGTTACTTTAATAGATTCATAGATGTTAGGGTTGGAAGGGACCTCAATAGATCATCAAGTCCGACCCCCTGCATAGGCAGGAAAGA
>NW_005842236.1:1847446-1857064 GCF_000455745.1 Alligator sinensis
CTAGTGGCTCTGCAATGATGTCGGCCAGTGCCTTCAGCACCCTTGGATGAAGCTCATCTGGGTCTGCCGACTTAAAGGCATCCAGTTCTTCCAAGTGACTCTGCACCATCTCAGGGTCTACGCATGGAAGTCTGGCGCCTTGCTGCTGCCTCTCTACAACCCCAGTGAGAGACTTGTCTTGCCCCTCGCTTAGGAACACTGAGGCAAAGAACTCGTTGAGGAGTTCAGCCTTGTCCCCCCTGTCTGTCACCAATTGTTTCTGCCCATTTAGCAGGGGTCCTATTCCTCCCTGGGCCTTCCTTTTACTCCCTATATATCTAAAAAACAATTTCTTGTTATCCTTTACTTGGGATGCCATCCTCAGCTCCATGGTAGCTTTGGCTTGTCTAACTGCCTCCCTACAAGCGCGAGCAGAGGAGGTATACTCCTCTTTGGTGATCTCTCCCTGTTTCCACTTTTTATGTGCTCCCCTTTTGGCCCTTAGGCTGCCCTGGATTTCTCTGGTCAGCCAAGGAAGCCTCCTGGCCCCTTTCCCTCTTTTTCCTCCTTTAAATTAGGATGTATGCCTGTGTTGGCCTTGGTGCTCTCTACAGTAATGCCTATTCTAACATACTTTCTTTGGACCGACCACCATTTACCAGTCCACCCTAACAATAGGGCTATACATTGTGTGTGTCCGTTCTTTTTTTCCCCCGTGTCATATGTCTTGGCCCTAAAGATCTCATCCATCAGGAGATAAATAATAACAGACTTACAGTCTGCACCATTTGCTTCAATGGAAAATAAGAATTCTCTGGGTGAGAACCTGTACGCAGTTGTGATTCCCAGGTCATGGAGTTAACATGGTACCGTTGACATGTAAAACTACATTACAAATGACTGGGAGCTGAGTAGCCATTTTCCTTTTTGCTTCTTGTTGATAAGTTTAGAGGTCAAGGATATGAATATATGTTCCTCACCAGCCAAAATATGCATATATCACATGTTGATTACAGGCTGTGTGCAATAGGAAAAAAAACAGTTTTCTGGACTATTACCAGCATGAGCAACGTTTTCATGTCTCGAAACAATGCCTCCCCCCACTTTCTCTTCTGTCTTTCTGTCTTCCCTTCAACCTTGTCTATATTTCAGTTCTTCTCATCTTCTTATATTCTGCTTTCTCAGCATCCTTTCACAGCATCAGAAAAGAGCCTCAACCCACAAAAGCTTGTGCAGTCTCTCTCTCTCTCTCTCTCTCTATATATATATATATATATAATTTAGTTAGTCTATAGAGGTGCATATCTATCCTGACTTCTGACTGACTTCAGACTTACGCAGCTACTTACCTCTCCCTCCCAATGGAAAAAGGTCAGATCACATTTTATTAAGCCTGGAGGAGACAAAAGCCCTGTATTCTCCTAAATGTACTAACAGGTTTTAGCTAAATTTTTTACACAGTCTATTATCATTTCTAGTGGGAGATCCCTGTCTGGGGAGGGCATGGGGACCCTTTTCCTGTTACCCTATAGTCAAACAGAAGCTGCTTCCCACAACTTTCTTGGACTGGGGTGACCCTCACCTGGGGGAGGTTCTGGGGGTAAGGGACAGGGAGTGGCTGCAGGCTGGAATGTACACTCCCTCTCTAGAAAAGATTTCCGGTGCTGCAGATTTCCCCAAAATTTACAATGCTCTAAATGAATTCCTGTTCACACCCTAAACCTGGGGTGGGCAAAATATGACCCATGGGTCAGATGTAGCCCACAGAGGGGCTTTGTTTGGCCCACGGCAGGTCCCTTAGTCCTGCCTGCCCCGGGCACCTCCTGGATGGGGTGCATTCTGCTGCCCTTGGGCACACAATGGGACTGGGGAGGCTCCTTCCACCTGCTGCTACCACTGGTCCCAGACCCCTGGTATCAGTGAGGGCCTGTGTGTGCAGTCCTGACCCAGTGCATCCTGCACCTGCTTCAGACTCATCTGTCTGGGGTGAGTGGGAGCACTGGGCAGAAACTGCTGCTCATTGTGGGGAGAAAGCAGCCCCTCCCCACTGGGTAGTTCTTGCTGCCACTCTCCAGAGCCTGTGCTGCACTGGACTGCCCTGCGTCTCCATCACTGCTACCTCCTGGCTGCACTGTGGGGTAGCAGTGACAGTTACATTGTAGAGCAGCCACAGGGCAGCCCAGAGGCAGCAGTGATGGAGACACAGGGCAGCCTAGCATAGCGTGGGCAGCTGCAGTGAGAATGCCCAGCGACGGCGAGGGTGAGGAGCCCCTTCCCCCCACACTGAGCAACAGGTTCTGCCTGGTACTGCTGCTGCTGCTCAGACTGGATGGGTGAGTCTGGAGAAGGTATAGGGCATGCCTGGTCAGGACTGCGCTCATGGGTCCATGCAGGTACCACAGGGCTGGGGCCAGCAGTAATGGCAGCTGGAAGGAGCCTGCCCAGTCCTACTGTGTGCCCAGGGGGCAGCAGGATGTGCCCCAGCTGGGAGGCACCTGGGCCAGGTGGGACCAAGGGACCTGCCATGAGCTGGACAAAGTGCTTTGCAGGCTGAATCTGGCTTGTGGGCTGTATTTTGCCCACCCATTGTTTAGGGTGTGGACAGGCATTCATTTTGAGCATTATATATTTTGTTGAAATCTACAGTACCATAAAAGCTCACAGCCAAATTAAGGAAGTATGTTGCAGGCAAGCTAAGGAAGTACAGTCTGAATGAATTGACTGTAAAGTGGATAGAAAACTGGCTGGAGCATTAGGCTTGGAGGGCAGTAATCAATGGCTCAATGTCTAGTTGGTGGCCTCTATCAAGTGGAGTGCCCTAGGGGTCAGTCCTGGGGCCAGTTTTCTTCAATTTCTTCATCAATGACCTGGAAGATGGCATAGAGTGCACCCTCAGGAAGCTTGCAGATGACCCCAAGTTGGGGGGAGTAGTAGATAAGCTGGAGGGTAGAGCTAGGATTCAGAGTGACCTAGCCAAATTAGAGGATTGGGCCAAAAGAAACAAGGACAACAAGGTTCAACAAGGACAAGTACAAAGTACTACACTTAGGACAGAACAATCCCATGCACCAGTACAGGCTGGGGACTGACTGGCTGGGCAGCAGCTCTGCAGAAAATGACCTGGGGATTACAGTGGCCAATAAGATGAACATGCGCCAGCAGTGTGCCCTTGGTGCCAAGAAGGCTAACAGCGTTCTGGACTGCATTGGTAGGTATGTTGCCAGTAGGTTAAGGGACTTGGTTATTCCCCTCTATTCAGCACTGGTGAGGCTACATCTAGAGTACTATGTTCAATTTTGGGCCTCCCGCTAGAAAAAGGATGTGGACAAATTGGAGAGAGTCCAGCAGAGGGTGACAAAAATGGTAAAGGGGCTGGGGGACATGACTTATGAGGAAAGACTGGGGGAAACTGGGCTTATTTAGTCTACAGAAGAGTAGGTTGAGAGGAGACTTAATAGCAGTCTTCAACTACTGAAGAAGGGTTTAAAAGAGGATGGAGCTAGGCTGTTCTCAGTGATAGCAGATGACAGAACAAGGAGCAATGGTCTCAAGTTGTAGCAAGGGAAGCTTAGGTTAGATATTAGGAATAATTTTCTAGGTGGGTAGTAAAACACTGAAACAGGTTACCCAGAAAAGTTGTGGACTCTCCATCCTTGGGGGGTTTCAAAACCCAGCTAGATAAAGCTTTGGCTAGGATAATCTAGTTGGGGCTGGTCCTGCCCTGAGCAGGGGGTTGGACTAGATGACCTCCTGAGGTCCCTTCCAACCCTAATTTTCTATGATTCTATGAAAAATCTTTGCTAGAGGAGGAGTGTACATTCCAGCCTGCAGCTATTCCCTGTCCCCCACTCCCTGCGTCTCCCCCAGGCAAGGGTCACCCTAGTGCAAGGAAGCCATGGGGAGCAGCCATCGTTTGACTCTTCCTGGGGTTCAGGAAGAGTGGGATGGTAGGAAAAGGGTCCTCACCCTCCCCAGACAGGGTTTTCCCAGTTGAAATGTGTCTATGGTATTGGTCCCAATCATGTAAAAACTCACACACAAGGCTTTACACCTGTCAGGAATTCAATTGAGAATAATGTGACTACTTGAAATTCTGTAGGTAAATCTTTATAGCTCTGAGGCTTGTATCTGTTTTCTTTCTAATAGTTATGGATGGATATATTAGAGATAGATTGGAAAATATTAATAGGGGGGCAGATTTTCCTGGATGTGACAGTGGACAATATTTCTTCACCAAACAGTCACTTAACTAAGAATAGATGATGGTGTTTTAGATTTAGTTTTGGTGAGGAATGAGGACATTGTAGTAGAGATAATCTTAAAACATCCCAGAAACCCCCCCCCCCCTTGAATAAAGTGGCCACAAATTGATTCAGTTTTATTTAAATAGAAAGATAAGCAAAAGTGATTAGGGAAAAAAGGCAGCTGTGGTACTAAGATATATCAAGAAAGTTACAGTACAAACAGAGAAATACCAATACCATTGTAGACTGGTGATATCTCATCTGGAATATCATATACAGTGCTAGTCTCATGTTGCACTCAGGAATAGGTACAGGGAAGGGTTATTAATAATGATAAAGGGAATAGAGGGTCTGTCCTATAGGAGGAGATTTACTGGATAGTTTATTCTACCAAAATGAAAAGGAGATATGATTGTTGTCTACAAATACATTAACATGGTAAGAGCAGAGATGAGTTAAAACTATTTAGGCTAATGGACAATATTGGCATAAGAACAAGTGGGTAAAAATTGGTGATAAACAAATTTTATTTGGTTTCTAACCGTCAGAGAAGTGAGCTTCTGAAACAGCCTGTCAATACGAGTAGTAGGTGCAAAAAACTAAATTATTGTAAGAAGTAGGTTCATCAGTTTTTGCAAGGATGAATGGTTGCCTGAAATAATATAGCAGGGAACTGGACTCAATAACCCAGGAGTCCCCTTCTAGGTCTATGTTCCTAAGAATATTAAAAGGTTTTGCAGGTAAGATTTTCAGAAGTGACTTAAGATTTTAGGTGCCTCCATTTTTATGCCCAGTGTAAGACACCCAAAAGGAATCTGATTTGCAGAAGTCAGGTTCTCAGCATTTTCTGAAACTCAAGGTATCTCATCTAGGACATTCAAAAACGGTATCTTCCATGCTGTAGTACTCCTGTAGCTGTGATGGTTCAGGGGTCACAAAAGAATACCTGTTTGGTAATATAATACCGTATCACTCAAAACAGAGGCATTCAAAAATTATGCCTCACTGTTGAAAACCATAGCCAAGCTAGAACAGTTGAGTTTGGAGAGTCATCCAACAGCTTTTCCAAGCTTCATAGCACTATCCCAAGCCCTTTTGATAAGAGCTTTGCTTCTTCCAATTTGTCCTGCTTTTGTTGTGAGAAATCTTCTTTTCCTTTTGATAAACATCATTATTTTACTTTAATCAGAAAGTTTTTGAGATTTACATTATTTTGTAATTGAATAGAGGATTGTGTGGATCTTAAATTAGTGACAAAATTAGCAGCTGCAAAAGGCACTAAAATATAAAAAAATCAGTCACATGTTTCTGTCATAACGCTTTTATAAACAAAATGTGGTCATAAATGTGATTCAGCAGATAAGACCTGGTTGAAGAAATTCCTGCATTTTTTTCATTTCTGACGTAAATACTTTTAAGTGGGTGGTTTTGATTTATTTACATTTTTTAATTAAAAGAAAATTACAGATAAAAGATGCTATACCAATCCTCTTCCTACGAAAGCAAAATATTGCAATGTAATTAAAAGGACTCCTCAAATTATAATTGGATTTAAAATTTAATTATGACTTGGACTACTTCATCCTTATGCAAAACTGACACCTTATTGATACATAACCTTTATTGTAATTTTATTACATTTATAGTGAGATCTTAATCTACAGACAAAATAAAATCATCAGATTTCTAGGAAGGCTTAGAATTAGGAGCATTAAGCAACACAATATTGCCTTCTATATATTATGATATAATTATTGATTTGCATATTTCTTTTGGATCAAAGGTTTCAGCTTCTCCTCAAGCACAGCTCCTATCAAAAATGTTCAGTAGTTGTTATGTCTTCCCTTCAATTCTATATTATGTAAAGAGCAAATTCCAATGGATCTGAATATTAGTTCAGATCCCTTTAAAAAAATTGTTAGCACTGTCACCTGTCACCTCCTTGGGTCAGTATGTCTATCCCTGCTTTATACAAATTGTACTTATTTAACTTCATTTAAATTCATACGTGCCCACTATTTTCATTTCTGCACAAGAGGCCTTATGCTCACTGTGAAAAAAATGGAACCTGTAATTATGCTTCTGCTGCTAACAATTGTGACAGCTGGGTTTCAATACCTCTCAGGGATTTTTATGAACATATTCTCTAATAGTGTTAAGAACTGTCTTCACTACAGCTTACTCCAAAGTTAACACTGAAAGAGCTACAACAAAAGGCTTTGGTGCGAATTAGAGATTCAGTTTTGACCAATGAAAACACCGCTTTAGATAATGCCTCTGTATATGCCACCACAGCAGCTGATATCAGGAATGAGTGTCATGCACAAAGGGAATACATTTAAATAGATAGGAGCCAAAGGCATGGTGCTTTAGTGGAAGGACCCAGAACACTTACAGTTCTGCTCCAATAAAGCCCTTCAAGTTTAGTTTAAGGCCTATTCTTTTCCTCAGGCTTTTAAGTTGATGTTTAATTTATTTTTCGTGAAAGGCTACATCTCTTTTGGACATAAAAAGTTGGATGTGGCTAATAAATAGCATTCAGTTGTCTCCCCTGACTTTAATAAGTACATATTTAAAAACAGCTACAGTAATGAAAATATCAGAGAACTATGTAAGTAAAAAGAGTTTACTTGCATAGTTAGATCAGTTTGGATCTGATAGATTCAAACTTTCATGTTCCTCTTTTCTTCTGACAATAAGTATGCTGTATATACTCGACTATAAGATGACCCTGAATATAAGATGACACACACAATAACTAGATTCTATATGTGGAAAATGTATATGTTGCCCTGTTGGGTCAGGCCAACTCTCAGGATTTCAATGTTGCGCTGTATGTATGTATGTACATGCATATCCAAAACAGCCTAGGCACATGCATACCTATTACCAATTCAAGCACATACACTATACACCCCAGAAGTTAGACACAGATCACTAATTTGTATATCTGATAGATTCAAACTTTCATGTTCCTCTTTTCTTCTGTTCATTGAGCTATTATTCGGCAGACAATAAGATTTAAATTCAGTGCATGTGTACAAACTGGGAGTGTAGCTGGATGTTCCCCTGTTACTGTGGGGAAATAACAGTTGGCTGTAATTATGTTTTGCTCTGTCTAATTATGGATGTGTTATAAGTGCAAACTTCTATTTGGATAGGCTTGTTATAGTATTTCCATACAACATAGCAAAGATGTGAATGTAACATAGGTAGATTTAATCTACCTAGCACAAGTAACAACAATAAGTAAGACTGAATGACATGCGCTTCAGCACAAGTTGGCAATCAAAAGTACATACCCAGAATCCTGGATAGTTTGTCATCTGGGCATTTGCTCATTCTGGAACTTGTGCTGCTGGATCATCACTTTTCACTTCACTAACCCCTGTTAGCTTGATAAAAGTTAGCATGAATTTGTTTACTCAATGTTATAATTGTGCCTTTTGCTGTGTTGCCTTATTTCAGTTTAGCTAACATGTTTAAGTCAATATGTAATAAACTGATCTTAAACTGAAATTAAATGTTTGCAGAGTCCACACTAGTATAATAAACTGGTTTAAACTTAACAATGTTTTATACCAGTGCAAGTTAGATTTCTGTATTGTTTGTAACAGGAAACAGTCTTTACATTGATCTTAATAGGTGACTACTTTCAATCCTGGGTAAGTATTTTCAAGCATCTCTGGTGAAGATTTAAAAAAGTTGGAGCTGACTCTGCCCTGAAAGGTAAAGTACCAGTGGTATCCTGCTTCTTTTATACTAAAAAAAATTGGCAGTAAAAAGCACATATATCAGATGTTGACTGTTCTATTGAATAGTATTATAAATGTTAATAAAAGTTAATAATATTTTAGTATGCTGTATTTACTTGACTATGAGATGACCCTGAATATAAGATGACAAACAATAACTAGATTCTATATGTGGAAAATGTATATGTTGCCTTGTGGGGTCAGGCCAACTCTCAGGATTTTAATATTGTGCTGGTAGACAGGAGGGTGTGACACAATTGCACATATACAAACACACAAATCAATTAGGTGCATAGACACGCACACTACCAGCTTAGGCACATGCACATCCAAACCAGCCTAGGCACATGCATACCTATCACCAATTCAAGCACATACACTACGCACCCAAGAAGTTAGACAGACACAGATCACTAATTTGTATATCATGCACACAATGCCACACACACACACACACACACACACACACAAACAAGTCACCTACATAGACTCACAGGTAAGCTCCTAACTTAGATGGTACAGTGTGTATGTGTGTGCTTGGGGTACCTGGAATACTTGGGGGAAGGTTCACGTGACAGAGAGAGTTAAAGTGTAGGGAGTGAAAATTGCCAGAACCGGGATTAGAACTGATGGACTAGAGGGGCCTGGGCTGAAGAACTGAGGCTCAGGGGTAACTTTAGGTTAATTGATCTTAATTGATTAAAAGACAAGGCCCAAAGCCTACAGAACAGGGGAGCAATGCTGGCACAGAGGCTGGGACTGGAGCCAGAGCTATGGGGAAGCTGAAAAGGGAGGTTGGAGGAGGGGAAATGGGACTAAGGGAAAGTGTGGGTGTTTAAAGAGGGGCTCTGGGTGTGGGGAGCCAGGGGATAGCTCTGGGGCAGCTAGAGAAGCTGCAGGGAGCAGCAGTAGGTGCTGGAAGCTGGAGAAAGGCTCCAGCTGCTGGAGAAAACTGCAGGACAGCCACAAGGAGCTGGGAAGCTACAGAGGGGAATGACTACAGAAGGTATGGGGGAAGCCTGAAAACAGAGAGATGGACAGCAGAAAATCACAGGAAAAGGGGCCTCTGGGGCATGGAGGGGCATGCCCAGGCAAGGGTCAGCCCCTGGCATACTGAGCATGTGTGCTCCATGCAGGGATGTGCAGTTTCGGGTGTCTGCAATGGTGAGAGTTGCTGGTTCTACAAGGTCTTTTCTCCTTCAAATGCTGGTCTTGTCTCTGTTCCTGGGTGAGGTCCGTGGTTCCTGGATGAATCAATGCGAGGTGATGGCCCAGTCATTACAAGCCATTCAGTAGAGGCCTGCTACCATTGTATTTCAGTCATTCCCAATCATTCTCATTCATCCAGGAACCAATTTACATGGGAGGGGTATGTGACTCATATAGTTGCAACATGGGATGCCCAGGCAGAGGACAGAAAATGGAAGCTTGACATATAAAATGGAAACTTGACATGATTTTGGTTCACTTACCAATACAGGCCTAACCATACAATATCCATATGAAACAATAAAAATCAATATGAAAATGATAATAATACAATATGCAACAGTAAGAATTAATACAAACCTAATAATAATACAATATAAAACAGTGGATATCCAAAACCAAAAACTTGCTACCAAAATAAAAATGTTAAA
>NW_005842236.1:1858241-1862787 GCF_000455745.1 Alligator sinensis
AAGGAAATGAGATTGGTCAAGTAAGACCTACCCGCAACAAACCCGTGCTGGCTATCCCTTAAGATGTTGGTGTCGGCCAGTCCATTAAGGATGGCCTCTTTAATAAACTTTTCTAAGATCTTCCCCGGGATAGAAGTCAGGCTGATGGGCCTATAGTTAGCCGGATCCACTTTCCTCCCTTTCTTGAAGATAGGCACCACATTGGCCTTCTTCCAGTCTTCGGGCACTACACCAGAGCGCCAAGAGTTTTCAAAGATCCAAATAAATAAAAACAAAGAAAAACTGGGGATTCTCCTACATATTCATTTGTTATAATTTTCCAAGTGTAGAATCTAATTATTGGACAGTTGTCTTGAATTCATCCTGTCCCCCTGTTACAGTAGGGACAATAATAGCTTGGGAGGTGGGGGTCAGATGACCCCCTTGCCCTCTGTCCCTGCCCCCACTTCTTTCCCCTGCAGCCTTCCTGCCCCACCCTTACTGTCAGACCCTGCTCAGGCCCTGTTCTCTGCCCAAGCACAATGTGGAAGGAGGGAAGTTAGCATTATATGATGGTAAGGGGAGAAAGGGACAGGAGAGGAGAGGGCAGAAATTATAGAAGGCAAGCAGAGGAGGATAAGAGACTGCTGTGGGTCTGTTTCTGGCCCTGACCCAGACTTAGGGCCAGACTGAGAATCACAGCAACAGCCTGCCCTGCCCCCCTTGTTCATTTGGAATGCAAGGGAACAAAAATGCATTAACTTTGCCATAAACATGTCTATAATCACTTGCATATAGGCAAATTATTATGGGTAGGTTCATCCAGAATTGAGGCATGCTAACTTGTTGCAAACTGCTATCAGTTTCAGCACAGAAAGGGATTTGGAAGCATCTGAAGCCCCAGGCAAGGGTGGAGGATATTTGCCAGTAGCAGCCACATATGGTTCTTGAACAACTCAGAGATTTAGAATTGATTACGCTGATTTGACTTGGGACATGAAAAATTTTATTAAAAAGAAAAAGAAAAAAAATGGTTCCCATCAGCAGTATAGCTTTTCAACCATTCCTCAAATATAGTGGCTGGGCGGAAGCCCAGTTTTACTGCCTTGATTGACTCTAGGAGTGCTGCGGGGGGAGTGGGGAGGCACAGATAGTGATGGTACACCAGAATGGAGGTGGAGAGGGAGTTCGTGGAGCGCAAAACAGCAGCAAGGGTGGTTTTGGAGAGGAGAGTGGCAGTTATGAAAGGGAAAGCAGATGAACAGGTGAGAAGCAAAATGGAGAGTGGAAGCAAAGATTGAGAGTCTGATGGAAGATGGAAGAAGGTAGGAAAGAAAGGTGTGGTGGGATTGGCAGCTTTGGAGGAGGCCTTACTGTAGAAAGCAATGAGGGAAGAGTCCAGTAGGCAGGAAGAGCAGGAGAAGAAGAGGAGAGGAGGTCAGGATGGAGAAATGAGGAATGAAACAGTGATTGAAGGGAAGAGGAAGACTAGTGGGAAGAATAAGCCAGATCTGTGAAGAGAAAGAAGATGGGAGGAAGTGAGAAACAGAGGAGCAGGTAATCTATGCCTGAGAATGAGAGCAGTAGTAACAGGGGAAAGGAAACAGAGAAGTTGGATAATTAATAGGTATTAATTTTTAGAAGAAATATTGTTTGAGGTTTTGGATGTTAAAGTGGAACACTTGAATAGTCTGGTCACCTTTCCTAACTAGAAGTCTTGGGAAATTTTGTACTGGAGATGAGAAGGTTATGAGGATTTGTGGAAGATGTATGCAGTAGTAAGTGAGAGTGAAGAATTTAAGGGGATACATTTTATTGAAGGAGGAAAGACAAGAGAAAGGGCAATAATTATTTGTATGTACACAGACATGCTTGAGATGGGGGAGATACAAAAATGGTTAGAGAATTATGTACAAAACAACAGCACTGTATGTTGAGAAGATACATGATAAATATGGCATATGGGATCATGGAGAGCTGAAGTGGTAGTGAGGGTAGATGACAGGAGTCCTGGCAGGATCATGCGCTTACTGCCAGGAATCTAAGTAGGACCACACTGAGGGTTTACAAAGTATTTTGGACAGCCTAAACTCTATAGCAGGAAAGACATCTGGCTGCATACTGCCGGTACACAATATGTTACAGATGTGAAGGGAAAGGGCACAGGGTGGCAGAATGCCAAGAAACACTGCAGTGTCTTATTTGCAGGGAAGAGGGACACTTATAGCACCAGTGCCTGTTGTCTTTCTCATATAAAGCTAGATCTATGGAGGAGGAGCAGAGACAAAAAAGGTGAAGTTGGGAAAATGATGATGTTGAGTCAGAATGCATGACAATGAAGGAAATGCCACAAGAATGAAGAGCCAGGGAGGAAAAGAGTGAAATTTTAGTAGTCGAAGTGATGCAGTTGGCAATAGAGGAGGGAAAAGAAGGAAAGATAAGTGAAACAGGTGACTTTGAGACAGAGGAGAGAGAAGGGAAGGAGGGGAGAATGGTACAGGAAGAAGCAGAAGGAGTGAGGACAGAGCAGGAGAAAGAAGAAGAGTCAAGTTGGGAAAAGAAAGAACTCGCATGCTATGAATCTTAGAAAGAAGGTAGCAGACAAAGGGGTGGGGAGATGGGTTGATGAAAAGCTCATAAGAGCTAATGTTATCTGGAACTCATGGGGAAGGGGAAGAGGAAAGGTTGGGGAGAGGGGAAAGGGTAACCTTTCTTAAATGTTAAAGCTGTAAAACAACTGGCAAAAACTATGGAGATGTGAAAAGAGGGAGGATTAGAACTGAAGGCATCAAGCAGCAGCATATAGGACTCATAAAGAGGTAGAAATGTGTAATTTAAATGGAGAAGCATGATTTTGTGTATTGTATCTATAAATGTCAGAAGTGTGTTATTGAGGAAGAGGTGGGATAAGATCATGCCAATATTGAGTGGGGTCCTGTAATATTTTTACAGGAGTGTGAAATCCCATGGGAGAGGGATTACAAGCATTTTGTAAAGAGGCAGAGATGGGGACCATTGTGGTGGGCAGGATAAGATGCACACAAAGTGTCTGGAGTTGCAATTGTAGCCCAGGTACACTCAAGGGTGTGCCCTAATCCCAATCACAAGGGAGTGGTGAGAGGTGAGGGTGTTGTGGAAGGGATCACTGTTACAGACATGTTGTTCCCTCCTTCCTCCGTAGAGTTAGACTCTAGACAGACTTTTAACTATTTACAATATTTATTAACATATAACATACATAAACATAAAACTAAATAATACATATGTATATTTACACAGGGACTGTTAACTATAACCAAGGTCAAACCCTAAGTAACGCTGTGGGAAAATCACTTCCAACCACAATCTCCAGGAAAACAATATATACACAATAAACCTACAGCTTCCCCATCCCACAGTGGGGAACCCATACTCAATTTAAGGGTTACGCAAAGTATAACAGAGGAAATGTGATTTTACCCCTACAAAGGAACAGTCCCTCTTTCTTTAATGCAGGAGGATAGGCATCAATGGACCCCTACCCATTTAGGGGACCTAACAATCAAAGAAACCGACAGGGTGCTTTTCAAAAACTACTCTGTCCTATGATAACACTATTTACCCATCACAGTAAAACAATTTCAACAGTATCAGTGTTGCTCTGTGGGGTCAGGTCAACTCTCAGGATCTCAGTATTGCGCTGTTAGACAGGAGGATGTGACAAAATTGCACATATACAAACACACAAATCAAGTAGATGCATATACACACACACTACCAGCTCAGGCACATACACATCTAAACTAGCCTAGGCACATGCATACCTATCAGCAGTTCAAGCACATACATTATACATCCCAAAAGTTAAACAAAAATCAATTGTCCATACCCGCACACTCTGTACAGATACACAGATCACTAATTCATATATCATGCACACAATGACATATATATACACGCACACACACTCACCAGTTCACACACATACAACCCACCTACACATAGGTAAGTTCCTAACTTGGATGGTACAATATGCATGTGTGTGCTTATGGTACCTGGGATACTTGGGGGAAGGTTCAGGTGAGAGAGAGTTAAAGTATAGGGAGTGAAAGTTGCCAGAACGGGAATTAGAACCGGTGGACTACAGAGAAGCTGGCTGAGGAACTGAGACTTGGGGTTACTTAAGGTAGACTGGGGCTAGAAACTGAGGCAAACAGCTGAGATATTGGTGGGGGCACAGATAAGTGGTGGCAAGGAGGAGACAGCCAGGAAAGAGAGAGAGAGGCAGAAACCTGGGAGCTTGGGGCTGGAAACAGGCTGACAGCTTAGAGATTGGGGTGGGGGGGGGCAGATAAGTGGTGGCAAGGAGGAAACAGTCAGGAAACAGACAAAAACCCAACTCGGGGTTTCAAAATAACAGGTTTATTAAACAGGCAACACACTACACAGGCCCATGAAGTTATTGGTACACACACACACACACACACACACACACACACACCCGCAGCAGGAGAAAGAGACTCAATGGAAGGGTTGGAATCCAGGTAGGGAAGAGAAACAGAGTTCAAGTCCTTGGTTGAAGAGGGGG
>NW_005842236.1:1863564-1866821 GCF_000455745.1 Alligator sinensis
ACATTTAAAAAAAAAAAAAAAAAAAAAGAAAAACTGGGGGTTTGGCTACACCAACACAATACAACATCACAATACAACACTTCAATGACAAAATATAAGGCGCAGACATAAACAATCTCAATAACATCTATTCCTTAATATAGTCCCTGACCCATGTCAACAGATAGTCTTTCTTTCAATGGGGTCTCTTGGGGGGCGAGGGGGTCAAGAGATTGTTTACCAAGCACCTTCTCTGGGCTTCACCCACCCCAAACGTTTTCAATTGTGGGACCCAAGGGCCCAATGACTCATGTTCCCTCAGGTAGTGGTGGTCAGGGCTCAGGTTGATGGGGTTTCCTATGCATCATTGGTGGAGTGCCTCTCCAGGCCTCTCCTATACTGTTGGGCGACTCCCCACCCTGCGACCCACTCTGGGCACTGAGGGCTCGGCTCCTCTCAGCTGCTGTGCCATCACTGCTGGCTCCTGGGTGCTGGGCCTCACGCCACAGCACTACTATTTCCCCATGCCCTGGCTTTGGCACTAAAGGCTCTTTTAGCAAAGTCCAGGCCCTTCAGGCTTCAGCTACCTGGCCTCACTCTGGGTGGCTAACCCGAGCAGCCTCTGCTACTTCCTGGCTCTGCTCCCCTGTGTGCCACCCAGTGCACCGTAGGACCCAGGTACTTGCCGGGAGATGCGGCCTGAGTCACTGCACTATGGCCCCCCAAGCCCTTTGCCCTGTGTACCACCCCACACACTGAGTGGCCTGCTGACCCTCCAGGGTTGCAGACTCGAACTGCCATTTGTGGTTTCCCTGAGCCTAGGCTCTGTGCGCTGAATCGCGCACTGTGACACCTAGCCACCTACTAGGGTTGCAGGCTCAAACCACTTCTTGCGGCTCCCAAAGCCTGGACTCCGTGTGCTAAACCACACACTGTGATGGGTCTGAGTAGTCTCACACCACTCCCAGGGCCAGGTCTCTGTGCACCATCCCTGTCCACTGTCAACAGCCCGAGTGGTCTCACTGCTGCCAAGGCTGCTTCTCCAGTGGCAGCTTCAGGGTCCTTGGGCCTATTGCCTGCTGGGGGAGAGCTCCTCAGCTTTTCTCGCTCCACTCCTTGTAAGTCCCTTGCTGCATCTTCCCTTGTGCCAGGCACACTGTTTTTCATATACTTTTCAGGGCTCTGCCCCTGAAGTCTTCTGGACCTGACAGTGTTGCAATCTACAATCAGGTCCATGGAGCTCCTCTCCCCATCCCCTCAGGAAAGGGTGTGGCTTCACTCTTCTTGCTGTCTCCTGATTGGTGGATGAGCTCCACCAATCAAACAGCAGACTCTCAAGCCTGGGACTCAACCGAAGCTCCCAAAGGTAAGCCTGCTACACAATTTTGCTCAAGAGCACAGAATGGACGTGCAGCAACAAGTGCAAGTGACTGTAGAAGGGAGACTGCAAAGAATAGTGGTGGAGTTGAAAAGGGAGTGTGAGCGATTTTTAATATATAAGCACCAGGTGAAATAAAAGTAAGGATTTTCCTGTTTAAGAAATTAGAGGTTTATGTAGGCAGAAGTAGACAGCAAATTCTGATGGGGGATTTCAATTGCATTATCAAGAAGGGGAAAAAGAGGGCATGGAGGGGAGGGAGAGCTAGAAAGGTCATCAAAAATATTGATTAATATAATAAAAGAAGGCAGTTTAAGGGATGTATGGGATGGAAAGAAGGTGATTATGAGGATGGAACCAAGTGGAAGACATGTGTCAAGGACTGATTTTGTATTAATGTTAAATGGGCTAGGGATAGGAAAGAAGGAGATTGTAAATGTGACCTTCAGCAATCACTGGGTGTTAAGAATAGAAGTGAGTTTAGATAAAAGTGAAGGGGGAGGGGAAGAGATGTGGAAGTAAAATGTTTAATTATTACAAAATGAGAAGATCTGTTGAGAATATGTGGAACTGTATAAAGGATGGTGGACACTGAAGAGATACTACAGAAGCTTCTGGAAGTGGTGGATTATTATTGAGAAAAGAACAAGAGAATTTTTCAGAAATATTGGTTGAAGAGAAGTGAAGAGGGTGGAAGAGCTAGAAGAACTGCAGGCAAGGAAGCAGGAATTATTAAAGGAGGTGGTAAGAGGAGTAAAAGTGAAAGAAGAACTGAAAGACCAAAAGCAATGGACAGAAGAACAGTTCAAAAGGCAAACAGATGAGAAAATCTTTCTGACTACAGCACCTTTGGTGGAGAAAGGGGAAGGATGGTATAAGTATTTTTTGGTGAAATTAAGGAAAAGAAGGAAGGAATTGAAAGCAGTGAGAACAAAAGAAGCTGTACAAAAGAAGAGGAGTAGATGGAGAAATTAAGGTGTTCCTTGAGGGGATAAAGGAAGGAGTAGAAGATAAAAATAAACAAAAATTGGAGGAGAAGTATGAGAGAAGTGGAGGACTGCTTAAAAGCTCGAGAGAGAGGGAAGGTGCTGGGAGGAAATGGAGTTCCAGTGAAATTCTATGAAAAATTTTGGCAATGGTTGGGGACAGTTATAATAGAGACATACAGGAAATAATGGAGGATGGGGAGAGGGAGAGATTTTGCAGATGTAGTAATTTTGATATTCAAGAAGGAAAAGAAAGATGTGTTAGGCAACTAGAGGCCAATAAGACCTTTTAAATGTGGACTACAAATTGATGGCAAAAGCATTGGCCAAAAGAATGCGTGGCTGTTTAGCAGATATGATACAAAAAGAACAAATGTCTGCCATTCCTGAGTAGAGGATATTCCAGACCCTATGGTTAATGAGAGATGTCATATCAGGTGTGCAAGAGAGCAAAAGAAATATGGTAATAATGAATTTAGATCTGGAAAAAGCTTATGATAGGGTTGAACATGATTTCATGTTTGAAGTATTGTGGAACATAGGGTTTCCAAAAAAATGATTGGATGGGTCAAAGTGCTGTACAGTAAAGCAGGAAGTGTAGTACTGGTAAATGGTTATTTGAGCAAAGCATTCCCCCTAGAAAAAGGGGTAAGACAGGGATGCCTGCTGTCCCCCTATCTTTTTGTGTGCATTTTGGAGCCATTGGTTGTTACGCCTCGGCTCTGTATTCTTGGGCAACCCTGGCACAGGATGCAGTCTGTCTGACTCACAAAGGACTCACCCCCCCCCTCCCTCCCCTCCTCTACCTAAACGAAACTGATTACGATGCAGTGAGACACACCTTAGACCATCAAGATAAGGGTGACAAGAGTGAACGAAGTGTAGTACTGGTAAATGGTTATTTGAGCAAAGCA
>NW_005842237.1:0-7018 GCF_000455745.1 Alligator sinensis
CGAACTCTGCGCTAACTCATGCGCCGGCAGAGATGCGCGCCTGTTTGCGCAGCCTGGTCGCACAGCTCCGGTCGCGTGGCTCCCTTGAGGGGCTGGGCGGGGCTTGACCCGGCCTGGGTCCACTCCGCTATCACTTAGTAAGTGTTAGCCCCCTCTCTCCACGGGCCCTGCTTTCCCCCAGCTGTGCTGGGGGTCAGCAGGGGGCTCCACAGCTGCTGGAGGGTTTCTGGGGGGCTTCGGGGGAGCGGGGGCACAGCAGGCTTTCACCCGCGCGTCTTTCGCCACTCCCACGTCTAACTGGGGCTTTTCCCCTGTCAGCGGGCCCTTTTAAACTGCGCACATGCGCAGTGGGCCTGCCGTTGAGGAAGCTGCTCTTGGGCAAAAGGGGGCCCTGCCCAGGATTTGGGGGACCCTGCCTTACTGGAGGGGGACACGTGAGTAACCCCCCCCACCTCTCTCTCTTCCTGGGGGGCTGGGCGAAGTAGGGGCCTGGACGGGGCTTGACCCTGCCTGGCTCCACTCAGCCGCCTGTTAACCAGGTTCCTGTTAACCAATTCCATTAGAGTCATCTTCACTCATCAGAAGAACATATATAGCAGTTTTCCTTTTGTGAAATTAAAAACTGTCATGAATTATAAATTTAATTGAAATTGATATTTTTGAAAGTCATGGAAAAATGGAAATGGAAAAACATCCCATTCAGTTAGTTTAAAAGCAATAAAGTCTCGATTTTTCATTTTGAAATTACTGTTCATTTAGTGGTTAAAATGCGTTTGGGGTGGGGAGGGGGAGGGAAAAGAGAGAGGATTATTTTACAAAAATTAAACTTTGGCTTTTTGTCCTGACCTGGATGAAGAAATTCAAGATTTCATTCTTTCCCGCTTTCTGTTTTCCTTTTTTGGTGGGGTAGAAAATCCATTTTTAAGCACTTGCACTTGTTACTCACCAAGCTAAACAAACATACAGGTCAGGACCTGCCACCCTAATTTTCAAAGTTATTTAGATAACATGGAAGAATACAAGTTCAGGCAAAATTTTACAGAAATATTTAATAATTTCTCAGTTTTAATAATGGTGTGCTAACTTGTACTTCTGGAGGGGACAAGATAAGATAAAGAAAAGGTAATTTTGCTAATTTCTAAAAATCAAGCTACCATAGCAAATATGATTTGGTAGAATAAGGATCTGGCTTATTAAAGCCACAGTACTAGGTAGACTGTAAATTTTAGGTAACTCACAGAGGTGAGGAGGTGAGGATGCACAATTAATTTTTTGCCCTGAATTCAGTAGCAGTGGTTTATGGCATCCTGTATCTATTTATACTATGGATAGTAAATAGAAGAATAAAGATGTTTCTTATATCCTTTTACTTTTAAGCAAAGTTGAGTCAGAAACAGTTTTCCCCTCCTTCATTAGATTATCATCAAAACCTGAGTTTGCTTGTTTTTTTGTTTTGTGCAAATCCAAAGTCAGACAAAGTAAGGATTTGAAATGGGTACGGTGGTTGTCCAAACACAGTCAGTGGCAGGATTAGGGCCTTTAAAAATTGTTTTCAGTTTTCTCCATTTCTTTCCCTCAAATTTGCTGTTGTGCATGTAATTTGTAATAAACACGTTGCTTTGCGTTTCCTTTTCTTCATTCCCCTGGAAGACAGGCAGCACATTTTCAAAATGAAACCTCTAAATGATTTTGCAATCTGTCCTAATCAACTACATCTCTAAATAATTTACATGGAATAAAATTTATAACAAAGCATACTAAAGGTTGTTTTTCAATAAATCATAATTACTCATACATGCAAATACATTACCTACATTTGAATGCATAATTAGGTGACTAATAACATTGAAAATGCAATTGCATGCTCAACTAGACAACTCTGCCCCACGGCCCACCCTGCTATTACTGTGCTGTACATTAAATGAGTAATCATTTCTCCACTAATAAAAGAGACAGCTATTGAAAGACCAAATTCTACTACTACTATTTGCGTGAAGTAGTACTTTACTGTGGAATTTCTCTAAACCCAAAAGAAATTGCTTGGAAAGTAAGGGAATGCCAGAGGCCTGTAGCAGCACCGATCCACTTCACTATGGCAGTGGCTATTGTTGTGCCCTCCCTCCTGTCCCCCACAAAGGTAGCACGTGGGGCTGCTGCCCTGGTTAAACCCCCTTAGTTACACTACTGAGTAATGGTTAAAGGATAAGATGTTTTGCTGCTCCTCTAACAATTTGAGTCCCTTCTTTTCCATACTGGCTAGCTTCATACCAAGATGGACCATGTCATTGCTGGGGGTGGCTAGCATGTGTCACAGATGGTTAGGAGCATGGTGAAGCAATGAGCCTGTACTCCTGCAGCAGGCTCTGCTGTGCTGTCGGACAGGCAGCCGGCACATGGCAGGCGTTCCCTGGGCTCCACACCTGGATCAGGCCAGGGACCAGAAGCCCAGCCCTACGTGGGTTTGGGTGGCAGCCCCAAGAGGGAGCTGGCAACTAGTGCACAGAGTGCTGCCTGGGGGGCAGAGACGACAGCTGCAGAGGGTATGAGCCCCTTAGGGGCTCCTAGCACCTGCCAAAAGCCATCAGCCATGTGGGGGCAAACAAGGAACTTGATTGGCCCAGGCCTACCTGGAAACTCCCACATAAGGATGCAGCAATTGCTGGACTGGGGGAAATACACTGATGGATGAGGGCACTCACTGTGTTTCCCTCTGGAGGCAGAAGATCAGAAGCCTGAGAGCAGGAACTCCAAAACCCTCCAAACTGACACTGGATCACTGTATGATGCAGAGTGACCAGGTACCACTGGGGCTGGGGTTTGTGACACCCATGGCCCCACATTACCCCAGGTGTCTGCCAGCTCACTGACAACCCACCACCCCCCCGCCATCCTCCTACAGGGTGCACAGGCCCCCCACAGCAACAGCAGCCATTGAGCCACTGAGGGCCCTCCTGACACAGCTCCCCATGGCACACAGCAGCATGCCGCAGCCCTGGCCCCTGGCACCACGTTGCATGGCCCTGACCCAGCCCGTCCCGGGGCCTGTGTGCCTGTGGGCAGGACTGGCCTGTTCTGGCTGTCACCCAGGGGGCTGGCACCACTTGCAGGGGCCACAAGTCTTGCTGGGGTGGGTCCTGTTCCCAAGTGTCCCAGGTGCCACTGGGCTGGGCCAGTTCCATGGAGGCAGGACCCAGCCTGGTGCGTGGCCCATCCAAGCAGTGCTGGGACCCTGGGTGACTGCCCAAGTGGCCCAGTGCTGCCCGAAGGTGCATGATCCTAGGTCAGTTTGAGCTCATGCGATGTGGTGCAGGAGGAGGTACATGCCAGGTGTGAGGGCTCTGCCAGGAGGGCCCTGAGCACCCCAACAGCTGCTGCTGTGAGGGGCTGTGGGTCATGTGGGGGGTGGATGGGGGATCCCACCCCTCCTGAGAAGCCCCCCCACACACAGTCCCCCGAACCCTCATATCCCCCTGCTCCAGTCCCCTCCACCCCCAGTCCCTACTTACCTAGGATGGAGCTTTTCCCCACGTGCTGAGACAGCATGCTGAACAGGCACAGCTGGTGAACTCAAACTGGTGGGGTGGGTGGACACTCCCCTGGGAGTGGAGGAGGAGGTGGGTGGGGCGGGTGCCCCCGCCAGTAATGGGGAGGCTGCAACACCCTCCCCCTGCTGGTGGCTGCCTGCAAACCCCCTTCTCCTCTCCCCCACTTCGGTGGGATGCTCCACCCGCCCCACCAGTCTGAGTTCATCAGCTGTGCCTGATGCCAAATCACCGGGGCAAGGGATAGTCATAGAGATGGTCTGGCCAGCTGCCAGAGCGTCTCTTTGGAGAAACCCCACCTCCAGTTGTTTCAGGACACACTACAGAAGTGTGTCTTGCCTCACTTTTTTCTATGGGGATTTTTTTTTTTTTTGATACCTGGATTTCCAGTTATCAAATCCCCCCCATGTGCCTCTTGCAGCAATGCAAACTGCTTTGAGATGCTGCAAGAGGCATATGCATGCTCATCTGAATGCACCCTAGGGTTTAGTTAAATGTTATAGTTGTCACCTGCTAACGCTAACAAATGTTAGGTGGTATTAAAGTTAGCAGGTACTGGACAAGTCACACATTAAGGGTTAATACTCTCTCTAATGTGCACAGCTCTGAGCTGTCCCTAGAAGACTAGTGAGCAGGAGCTAAGAGTTGCCAAGTCTGCTCCTTCTTATTGCCACATCTCCCCCTATTATTGCTTCTTTGGCAGCAGTATAGGCCAAGAGAGAGGAGGGAGGGAAGGCAAGGAGGAGGAAGGGGGAGAGGAGGAAATAGGGAAGGGAAAAAAGTGGGTGGGGAAAGGGGACAAGAGCCCCTTCCACCACATGGTTCATCCCCATGTCACCCTGCACCACTCAGATTGCTTCCCATGTTGCTTGGATAAGCTCCCGTGCTCCCCTACACTGCTCTGGGTGGTAGGACAGGTGATCCGGGCAGTGCAAGATGGCTCAGGCAAATCTGAGGAACTCAGGGTACTTGACCAGGGTGGTGGGATGCTGGGGGGCAGGCAGTGATCAGGGTGGCATGGGGAGGCAGTGGAAGGGGCAGTCAGAGTGTTGCAGGATGGCATGGGCCTGAGGCAGTGGGTGTTAGCACAGGGATGATCTGAGCAGCATGGGGCAGTGCAGGGTAATCTGGGAAGTCCAGGGGGGCCCTGTCCCCTCATTCCCCACCTTCTTCCCTCTCTGTCATCTCCACCTTCCCCAGTCACCCCCTCCTCACTCACCCACTGCTGCTCTGCTCTCCTCAGCTGTCCAATCCAAGGTAATAGGTAGTCCACACTGGGACCGGTTCCTCCTGGAATATAGGAAGACTGTAATTTTCTGGTATTAGCCTTGTGAAGCGGACTGATGTAACACCACCTGAAAATAATCCTTGCCTGAAGAGAACTCTCTCTGAGATGCTCAGAGGGTACTTAGCTTGTCTTTTGCTGCTCTAATGTGTGGACCTTCCTGTTTTACAGCCATTTAACATGTTTGAAAGGTAACCTGTAACTATTCCCTTTAAGGGAAGCCCACCATGGATTTATCAATAGTCTCTTGGGTAGGACCCTTTCCATTTTCAGGTCCCTGGTCTTAAATCAGGAAGATTATAGCTCTGGAGTGCCTCCTGGAGCTCCCTATAACCCAACTGCAGTGGTGTTCAGGCTCCATGGCAGGAGTAGGATTTTATCCTTAGGATCAAATTGTTGGAGACTGAACTCTCAATTTCTTAATTATGCAAAAATGAGGGCGTTACTCCTCCAGAGCTCAGCACAGGAAAGAATGTTTAATGGCAGCAACTTACTCTCATTTTAAGGCCAAAACCTGCAGCCTGGCTCTACCTTAATGCTAAATTAATTAGTACAAAACAGACAGAATTGTTAATCAAGTGAGAACCACAGAACTGAATTATGATAACAAACAACAACGAGAGCTTTGTTACAATGGGGAAGAAGAAAATACAGAATACAGAAACAGCAAGGAAAATAAAGAGAAGACACCTCTGTCTACTTACTTGCAACATTGCTGTGATTGCTAGTGCATACACTTAACTTTAAATGAACCCTTGAGCACTGTGTTTACAGTGAGCTTTACCAAATGTCCAACTCTCCTAGGAGCTTTTCCCCCTCCTCAGGTGCTTCATCTCCTTTCAAAAAGGAAGGGTGATACTTTACCAACTAGTTGGGCATTGGTCACTTGGTACTGGCACTAGTCAGCTGCTTTGGATCCTGCACTTGTGTTATGGGGGAGCATTGCACTTCACAAGCAACTCTCTCCTCTGAGCACCAAGTGAAACTCAAGCAGAGCTAAGCTCCGTACAGACACAACAACAGTAGTAACACAAGTTAACTTCACACTCACACTGTCAGGTGCAAGCTTCTTTTTAAACTCTCCAATCACGCCACCTCTGTCAATCACTTACTCAAATAATCACTCTCCCAGAGATGCTGTCACTCTCCTGTCAATCATCAGCCACATCAATCACACCTTTGATCACTTCAGAAAAAGGTATCAAATACATGTTAGCTATAGGACTAGTTTTAGCACAAACATCTAATAACTAACTGCGTATGCCCAGGCCTCCAAAGTGGGCCATTACCTTATTAAGGTAAAAAGTTCATCCCTACTGGAATTTTCTAGTTCTTCTAACTCAGTAGGCATGTGCACCACTACTTTGTTTGCTTAACCACTATTTGTATGACCTAACTATATGGTTGTTGGTTGAAGTTGTGTTGGTCTACTGACATAGGCAGACAAGGTTTGTTGGGTAGATGTAATATCTTTTATTAGGCCAACTAAATATTTGGAAAAATTGTTCCTTGCAAGCTTTCAGGCACAAACACCCTTCTTCAGGCATGCGGAGAGCCTGGTGGTGTTTTTTTGTGTTCTCCCAGGTAGAACAGAAGCCAATATGCAAAATGCATGTCTGTGAAAATGCAGATGTGTGGCAGTGAGGATCAGAGGAAATGGGAGACAACAGGTGTTAGACAGGTAGGTGAGGAAAGGGGGAATGTTAAACTGGTAATAGAATGTAGCTGGTAAAATCCAGACAGGTTACCTCGGGTTACCAGATGGGTGTCAGGTTATAATGTGCCATAAATCCAGTGTCTATATTTAGTCCATGATTTTTTGTATCCAGCAGATTTATGAAGTGAAGTTCGTAGGCTCGCCTATGACAGGTGTTTTGTAAATTCCCTTTGAGAATTAGAACTGAGAGATTGGAGATGACTGGTTGTTCTGTGAGAAGTGTGCACCCACGGGGCATTGGGTGTTTTTGATTTGATTAGATTTCCAGTGTGCCTTAATTTTGCTACACAGTTGTTGTTTGGTTTCTCCTTACATACATTTAGCAAGCAGGTCAGGGGATATGCCACCTAGAGGCCTACAATATAAAATGTCCCTTTTAACTGAAGTTCCTGTATGAAGGGATCTGTGGTGCTTGGAGTGTCCATCCCAAACACACCCTCTGGTCATCACCCCCCCCCCCCCCCCCGCCAGCTG
>NW_005842237.1:7049-26997 GCF_000455745.1 Alligator sinensis
CCCCCCCCCGGTGCCATGGCGTATAAAGGAGATGAAACAGCTAAACTCTTAAAATTCAGGTTTGCACATTGTATTTATATTGCATGTCCAGTTTGGAGAAAACAAAATAAATGTTACTTAAGTGTTGTTGTTTGAAATTCAGCACAATTGTTCCTCCGTAGATAAAACTGAACTTAGAAAATATAAAAGTATGCTTTAATGCAAAAAACCCACCATTTTGTAAAAAAATAACTTGGAAAAACAACAACTTGCAGCTTCAAAATGACCCAGAAAGAATTTGTGGAGATTTCTTCCCTCCCAATATTTACTATACCTGAAAAGAGATGGCTTTGTTCAGTGCTAAAATGAACTTAGAGACAACAGAAAAAATGATTTTGCACTTATGCCTCTGGCCCAAGACTTGGAAAACCTCAGATAAATTACTATTTCTGCTAATATTTACCTCTACAGCTTTGGATAAGTCACTTAGGCTCTGATCCTGCAAGTTATGTAATTGGGCAAATGATTCTATCTTCCTGCAGCAGTCAACAGCCTGAATAATGCATAATATGTTAGGATTCATCCTTGTAGGGCATATTGTGAGGATACTTAGATGCTAGGATAATGAGAATAAAGAAAAGCCTATACATAAAGAGAAAATTCTGCTATTACAGAACTTTAATGTAAATGTAAAGAAATGGAAAAGCAACAAAGAAATAGGGGGGAAATTCCCAATTGTTAATTAGGAGTTTCTTGTCTTAATGCATCTACCTCTGTAGTCTAGTCTAAGAGAACAACTATACATAGCAGTATTATATGCTAGCTAAATAAAGTCTGACATACATTCGGCATTGTAATTTCTACCTCAACAGATATCCTAAAGGGTAGCATGAAGGAGAATGTATGTCCATGTACACTTGCATGAATAATGCCTATTCACAGTGGGCTCAGAGCGTGAACAAAGATGGTGATTTTTATGTTTTCCTGTGCATGAATTCACCTTATCTAGACCTCTCTAACCACCTTAGGGAAAAGTTTGCTTCTGGCCTCTTTATCCCCAAACTCATGATCTTACATTTTCCTGGATTGAACTGAAGGGAATCACTTGTCTATCCTTGTTCAGGGTTTTCCTGTCTCATTTTGTTTTGGATGACCATCCTCTATATAATTACTGTCCCAAGTGTTTTGCATCATTACGTTCTGGCCAGCTCTATCAATACTCTCCTGAAACAATGGGCATTTAGAGACAAGCTCCGGGAGGTGTTGGGGTGGGGGAAGGGGTGCTTCAAGTAGAGTGACTCTGAGAGCCACTCTAATTAAAGTGGCCAGAGTGCCACATGTATCAGCGTCTGCAAACTGAAAAATGGCAGCAGGGGTACTTTAAAGCTCATTTGACGAGCTGTAGTTAAAGTGCCCCGCCATCATTTTTCAGCATGGGGACACTGTTACATATGACTCGGTAATTGCCACGCTCTGGAAGACTTGAATAATCAAGTCTGCTCTGATGCACGTGTGTTGGAGCAGCCTCCCTGCACATGTATAGGTGCCCAACAACTCTAAGTTCGAATGTGTATATGCGTGCGCGTGTGTGTGTGGTGCTTTAACCAACTTTTGGCCGGACTGTGACATCACTACGTTTGGCAGTTATTGCACATGAAGTAAAAATATATGGTCAGATTTAAAAAGTAGTTTATTTCTATTCTCACACTGATAGAGAATAGAAGCATAAAAGCATCAGTATTAAGCCAAATATAGCAGTTTGACCTTGTCCATACAGGCCAGATTCAACCATATTATTGGCCAGTTGAACTGCAGCAGATTAAACTACCTTTATTAAACTAGTTTGCTTTGTCTGCATAGATTAGGCATTTGCCTCCAGCATCCAATCAATTTTTATCCCCTCAAAGAAGTCACCTTTACCCTACTCTTTCTGATCTTTTACAGACTGATTACAGTATTAGTTACTTCCTCTAAACTTTGAACCAGTCAAAATGGATAATTCTATTCTCACTTCTGCAATTTTGTTTCATGCTTATTTGGCATGAACTTTTCGTTGTGAATCGGTGCTGCTTATTTTGAATGAAGTTTTTTTTCATTAAACACACTTATACAGTCCCTGTAGTCAGTGTTCCCAATATTCTCATAATTTAAAATTAGTTGATAGGTATATATAAATCCTTGGTTAAAGTCAAATTACTTTAGTAATAATTCAACTTATTCTTATGAATTCATCTGTACTTAAAATGAATTTCCGAATAACTTCATAGTAAGCTTATATTCCTCCCCCTGCATGTCTTCAAAACTCGAGCACTCTATCAGACTAGTTGGTTATTTCTTTTTAAAAATGCTATGGAAGTTTGAGATTTGAATAATAAAAGAAAGATATCTTGACAACATTTTAGACTTTCATATTTAAACAGCTATAACATTAGTTGAAATTGTTAAAAACTTCAAATTTGGTAGAAGGGAAAATTGCTGAACTGAATCTTTCTGAATTACTGCCACCAATGGAAAATCTAATATTTAACTATTTGATTATTTTGCCTGCCTCCCTTTAATAAAGATACTTACTTAGTAGTGATATAGCATTGATTCTAAATCTTTAATTAATATATCTTTTCTTTTTCCTTAACAAGAGCTCAGTTTGAGAATTTATTGTAAAATAATATTTTTTACACACAACATTTTTTTTTGCCTACAACTTTTTAAAATGATCTCAGTTCTCTTAAGGCTAAGCCTCCTCAACACACGATATATTGTTCTTCTCAATCAGTCTTTAAATAGTCCATATCCATTTTTTTAAACCCTTAATTGTATGTTGTAAGTTTTGTCCACCTTGATCTTTTCCTATCTAGAGGTAGACACTTTTTGCTATGTAGGAGTAGTTGCTGTTGGGAAGTAATATTTTTTGTAAAAAATATATTGCACATTAACCAAACACTTGTATCACAGATTTCACCTAATCACAGGCTGGAACTATCAAATATTATTTTCACTGATAAAGTGAAGACATTTTTAATGCTTGCCTCTTGTGACATTGTTTTCCTTCAACACATGTGGTGCCAGACAATAATTAATTTGATCCCTGCCCTTGATTAATAAATCACTTTTCAACTTGTCATCAGCGAATTCTTCAGTGAAACCTCACTCCTTCAAAAAATTGAAGCAATTTATGAAATGTCCAAGAGCAACTGTACAGAACTTTCAAACCCACCCAAGTCATGAAAATAAATATTTGTTCTTTTTTTCTTTAGTGGAACATTATATTGTCTTATATGCTAAGTGGAATACTCTTCTTATAAATAGCACTTGTAATAAAAGGGTTTGGACGATAAAATTCATAAGCTTCACTCCATTAAATCACACAAGTGCTATTTATTACCTAATATATTCCCATCATAAATTTCTCTCTCAAATATTTCTAGTTTCATTACTATTTATGGCCAGACTATGCTATTAATATATAAGCAGGCACACCCTTTGCAATCAATGGCAGATCCACCTAAAATGTTATGATGTGGTGCAGTCTCCACTTCTGATAAGACAAGGACTCAAACACTTCATTGGAGGAAAGGCAAAAAGTGTTGCCTTAAGTAAATTTGTATAGGCTTCCTACCCATAATTCCTTTATTGACCTTTGAAAAGTCAGAGTAACTTACCAGAAACTTAGTTTTGTTTTGGACAGGAGCTCAAAGATAGCTAATAAAGGGTCTGTTTTAGAAAAATCATTATTTTCCTCATTGGTTGTAGTTGTTTCTAACTTTTCTTCTGGTGATTTTTGTCAGGGTTATATGCAATGTAGAAGACTTTCTGGTAAAAGATGAAGCAGAGGGTAGCCACAGAGCTAGAAGTTTCAGGAAAGCCATGTCTATGTACAGCTTTGGGGGAAAAAGTGAAGCACTGCGGTAAATTAAGGGTTGATACTCCCAAGGGGGGCCAAGTGAGCAGATTTCTTCAGAACGAAGACAGCACTGAAAGAGACATTTGGACTGCTGCTACTTGCTGATCCAAACTGTAAGTAGGGTTTGGGGGATGGGAAGTTGGAGCAGACAAGGGTTGGTAACAATCTGAGAATATTGCCGGTAGGTAGCAAAGGATTTTGATGGATTACTCTCAAAATACTGAAAAGGAAAGTGCTTTAGTCTCTCTATATGTAATCTGCTGCTGCATTTATTTTAAAGTCGTCTTGGGGTTTCCTGTCCTGTAAGGACAGATTTCCTTGGTTGTACACAACCTCGGGGTACTTGTGAGTGGAAAGGTGTTCCTGTAAACTGTAACCAGACAGGGAGACTTTTTTGAGGTGGAGCCTTTTTTTTAGCATAAACCCTATGATTAAATGAAGCTTAAATATATTGAATCTGGACCTAATTGTATTTCCTATTAGCTCTCCTGCCACATATTACATTACCTGTGACCTGGATACAGCATCAATCTAGCAGGTGTCTGCTCCTAAAATGTCATCCTTATGGCTGCTACTGGAATCTAAATGTTCTATGAGATTTGGTTGCATGTATTTATCCTGGTTTTCGTGATTTAACATAAGCATGAGGCAGAGATTTCTGTGGGTGATATCTTTTATTGGACCAACTCCATGGCTGGAATAGACTTAGACAAGCTTTGAAATGCAGTACACTTTTCTTTAGGTCTGAGGAGAAAGCAAGCATAGCTAGGATTAAAAAGTCTACAGTGTTGTGAGATAGGGGAGAGACATTCCTATGAGCTAACAGGTAAAAACATCACAAAAGAAAGGATAGCTTAATTAGTGGAAACTGAAGCCCACTAAAAAAAGTAGAAGGTTATAAATACCTGTGGAATAAAGAGATTAGCAGGAATCAGGTAGATTACAATAAACCATGAAGTTAATGTCTATGAGTTCATGGTTCTTAGTGTCAAGCATTTTGTTAATTTGTATTTTCAGGTTCACCTCCTTGAACGTATTTTGTGAATTTCTAGTAAGCACAAGGGTAGTGAGGTCAGAAAGTGAGCGAGTGTTCTGCAATAAATGTTCTTGTGCATTTGTCCTTAATCTTTTTCCTCTGATCATTCATTTTGGTGCATAGCTGTAATCTAGATTCTGATGGGTTCATTTTGTTGATTGCTCAAGCAATAGAGATGTGTTGACAAGTTTTGCATCTACAGTTAAGGCAAGGCTTCATCCCATCGATGCCTGTGTTTTAGATCAGCAGGGTGTTTGCCTCTAATGCTGAGTTGGGCAAGACTAGGGATTGTATGAAAAGTCAGGAGCAGTAGTACTACAGATGTCTCTCAAGGTCTGACCTTTTTCTAGTATAGGCTGTAACTGTTTGCTGTTTCTTTCTGGTTCACGTATAGGGTGGTAAGTAGCATGGATTTTTAATTTGGGAATTATGAAAACTATACTAGTAGCTAGCTATCTTATTGTGCCATTTTGTGACATGTTTCTAATACCATTTCTGAAGAAAAATTTCTGCCTGTGGTAGTCAAGTACTAGAATCCTAATACTGTGCTAGATAAGGGGTAACATTTAGTAGTACAAGATGAGAGATTGTGCATGCAAGGAATAATAAGAAAGACTGCTGTAAACTGGGAGCTCTTCAGTTGGGGATTACTGAGGAGAAGAACTTGACAATAGCAGATGTGTCACTATCTGATACATCCTTAGACAGTATCTGTCTTTGTACAAGGCTCATCTGCAATATTGTATGTAGTCCTCAAACTGGAGCAGGTGCAGAGAAGGGCTACTAGGGTGTTCAGGAAAATGTGGAGCTTATTTTACAAGAAAAGACTAAACATTCGGATTGTTTGATCTAGCAAATCAAAGACTTCAAGAGGATATGATTGCTGGTGATATAAAGGATGATGGGGACAATGTAAACACCAGGAAGAGAAAAGAGTTATTTGAGCTAAAGAACAATGTTAGCTCAAGATCAAATGAATGAACTTAAGCTGGAAATTACAAAAATGCTTGTAACCAATGAAGCTGAGGTTCTGAGACTAGAAGAATTTGGCAGGAAACCGCCTAGCTACTTTTAAGATGTACTTGAATCAGTTAATGAAAAGGATTTTATGTGACTGTAGCCTGTAGCAGGCAATGACTCAGAAGGTGCCTCCTCATCCTGTGGTCTTTGTTTAAAAACAAAACAAAACAAAACAAAAAAAGAAAAAAAAACACAAAGGAAGCCAGATTGACAGCACCCTCTAAGTTGCCTGCATCCACACCATGAGGATTTGCATCAGCTGAGCATTCAGCTTCATTTTACTTAAATCATATACATCAGTGAAGGCTAACCTTTTAGCAGGTGTGCCACAAGTTAGACCAACACCCTCCCTGAGTGCCACTTCAATCTCCTGCTCTGCGCCCATCTGCTGATTTGTTTCTGCTCCCTGCTTTATCTCTGCCACTGTTTTGCCTATCCTCTCCCCAGTCTGCTGAGCGCCACAAGTTGCCCACCCCAGTAAAAATCATAAAGCTGTATTCACTCTCTCTGTGCAGACCATGCCTAAATATTTTTCTTGTAAGGAGAAAGTGTGTATGTGGTTGGAGTATCTTCCATTTGTTACCAAAGAAGACAGCATGGTACCAGGAGGAGAGCTAGCTATGCTGGGGTTTACTATTAGTAGTTTAAAAAAAAAAAAAAAAAAAAAAATCAGTGAAAACTTTAAATCAAAACAATTTCACTTTGAGGGTATGTTTGGTAGTTAAATGAAAAAGTCATCAGGTTAAGGGAAGTGGGTCAGGCTTTTTAACTTGTCTGCCTGTGGAAAGGAGTCAGAATAAACGTGCCAGAAAAAAGTCACAATTTAAGGCTAACCTGACTTTTAAATGAATTTGCTTAGACACTTTTCAGGGGGCTTAAACCCTAGAGACATCTGCTGCTAGCACCCTGCTCTATTCAAGTCACTTTGCGCTAAACAAGATTTGTCACAGTAAAGACCTTAAATCCCTGAAGAAGTTATCTTTCATAAACCTCAAAATTGAAGTTGGTTGCATTTTTTTTTTTAGGTATGGGTAATGTTCTTTATCTCTGGATTCACCCTTGGAAGTTAGCTTTGTTACCCGACCTCCTTCTCTTCCTTATTTATGGATCAGACCTAATAGACCCAGAGCAGTGGGCTGTGTCAGATTTTAGAAGGGGGAGCTGATGTGATTATACCCATGTTTTCCCCAAGGAATCTTATCACAGTAAAAATTAATGTAGTATTTACATGTTGCTTAATAAAAATCTGTTAATGTTTGTTGTAGGGCATTAACATTTTAACCATATTTTGAAGGATAGTGCAGACTGTGTTGTATACACAGAGATGGAAGCAAGGACTGAAAAAAGAATCTGTTATGCAACCCACAGCCAGAGTATACAGCTGATTTAATATCTACTGAAAGTCCCATTATGATCCTTAGTGGGGAAAAATAGTATCAGTTACACCAAACAAAGCATTAATTGATAAAAGGGCAGTATTCCTTGGTTGGGTAATGAAACCACCAATCTCAGTTTTCAACTGCAGGTTAAACTGCACCAAGCCCTTTAAACAAAATATAACAATGTGTTTTCTGCTATACTATTATCATACATGCCTCATCCTGTTACAAGAAGAGTAGCGGTGATTAAATAACCCATCAGCAGCCATAAACTAATAATTAAAATTCTCATATTGCACACAAACGTGTTAAACATGCAAAGTAGCTTCAAATGAGAAACAATGAATGGTAGGAAATGCTTCCCCCCCCGTCTCCTTTTTAGGAGCAGAAAAGATACTTACAGAAAATCTTCCATGGAAAATACTAAGAGAGAATATGCACAGCATGGGATTTTCGCACACCATGAATCCTACAATCTCATTATTCAAATCAGTCCATTCATGTTATTTCATTATTGCATTATAAGCTCAGTGACACAGATGTTATCCTGCAATAACTACCATGTACTCCCCCCACCCCTCTTTTTTTTCTGATGAAGAAAATAAGGTAAGAGCGTCCTTTTCTTTTTCTTATTCTATAAGCAGTCCAGAATTCTTACTCATAGAACACCAAGTTACTGCATGTTTAAATAAATTAATGGCATAGAAAAATTCTTGTATTCAAATAGTATTAATTAAGAAGCAGTTATTGAAGTTTAACAGTATAAACTGTAGACTTTAGTGGCATCTTTTATTGGCACTTCAGAAATGTTATTTTGTAATGCTCTGAATCACAATGGGTGACACGCAGTCCTGGTTTATGATGGTTTCTGTTGCAATGTTGACTCACAGGCCTACTGTTAGGGGAGAACATTCTTGATTCAGTAATGACTGTTCTTCTAACAGGGATTACCCAAGATGCTAGTGACATTGCTCTAGAAGGGGGTATGACCTCATTTGTGAAACATGGATTCCTTTCATACATCCTCCAGGAAACCTCTATTGGAGAGGCTCTGAACAAAATTGAATTTTCCACACCTTTGGAAAAGGACTATGATGATAAGTCATAAGAGGAAGTCCCTGCCTCTTCTTATAGTGAGTTCCAACTGCAGTTCATGGTGACTATAAGGTAGGGTGAACAGGCAGGGAGCACAGGAAACAGAAGACACGGGAGATGGCACAGGGACAACAGAGTAGGGAGCAGAGAATAGAGCAGGTGAGCAGGCCGAGGAAGGGAATTAGTGGCACACAGGGAGAATTTGGGGCTAACTTCTTGGCATATCTACCAAAAATTGCCCCCCAGTACTATATGGCATGAGGCATGGGTGGATCTAAGATGGTGAAAAGGAGGGTGCAGATGTTTTGGTATATCAGCACATATAACACAACACACACTTTTCTCCAGTTAAAGAAAGCTAGATGCTTTACTAATCTGCTGGGGGACTACCACTATATTATTTAGCTTAAGATCAAAGCGAAAACAAATATAACCACTAATGTGGACTTATTTGCATGATTATGTCTAAATGTAACCCTTCTGCCAAGCACTGGTTGGCAGCAAGAAGGGCCAGGTTCACTTTTTGGAGTACCTAATGAATTACACCAGTGGCTCAAGCCCCCACCCAGAAATCTAGGAAAACTAAATTTGACTGAGGTATTCCATACAGACCAATCACCATTCTTGCAAGCAGTATAAACCAATACAAATTTATTAACAAAACACAACCCTCCCGCCCCAAACCTTAAACCCAATATAAATGTTATCCCTACAACTATACTTCATATGTTGAACCTCATTAGAGTGACTTCACCCCAGCCCAGACCAGTCTGGGCTTGGGGCTCCCCAAAGGGTTATTTCCAGGGTCCATGCCAGGGCTGTCTAACAATTGGGGTTCACCACACATAAGGAAGCTGCTTGCGGCTGGTGGTTTGGTTGTGGTACAAAGGGCTCCTCGTTACTCCTGGAGAAGTGGTAGATTACTGACCTTTGCTCCCACGGAGAGGCTGAATTTCCCTTTTTGCTAGCTGCAGATTCCTTCTCCTCTTGGAGGACACTTCACTCTTCAGCAGCCCCTAGCAGCTTCTTCCTCCTCCAAACCAGCCTAGCTGATGTATGTATCTCTCAGCATGACATCACCTTGGCCTTGTCCAATCAGGGAGTGCCACACTGGGAACATCCTGCCCACATGGCCAGAATGCATGTTTTCTCTTTAGCAACAGGCCAGAGGAGAAAAGGAAAAGGAGGAAAAATAAATTAAATACAGAAAAAAAACACACTATACAGTGGCCAAAGGCACACACTTTGCCATACACAGCCCAAGTGTGTGTGGGTGTTACATAAAGTTTTAAAAAACATGCAACAAACTAGGCAAAATAGTCAAAAAATATTGTCATTACTCCTGTAGTCATTATAGTTAACTGTATGTTTCTTATTCAGATTCATAAAATCTAGCCTCCTTGAGCATTTTGATAGTGCTGCCAATACTTCATTCAGTCGTTTCTACATCTGACTTAAGGTTTTTAGCTAGAGCTAAAAACCACCTGCAGGGCTATAAAAGAGGAGAGAGGCTTTACCAGGAATGACTAAAAGACAGCAAAATTGCAGAGGAAAGGAAAGTTTTGAATAATGGCACATCAAGACCATTTCAAAGGAGAGAGGGTTATTAACAACTGTGGAGTAGAGAGAGATTAGCAGAAATTAGGTAGATAACAATGAGCTATTCTGTCTAGGAATAGAAATTACACACAAACTGGTGTAAGTGATTGGAAACCAGTTCAAATCTGTAACACACGTTCAGTGCATATAAACCACTTTCAAAATGACTGAAACTGGTTTAAGATAAACTTGGATGGATGTAGTGTCAGATTTAACTGACTTAGGCTAAACTGAACTTCTGTCCCAGATCCCCTCCAGATTCAAGTTAAATCAGTCCCCCAGCATCCCATGATGCTTTGCACATCCCCTGCAAACCCTCCCCCACCCCACCCCACCCCACCAACAGGGGGCAGGCTAGCCTTAGCCCAAGCTGTTCGCTCCAGCATAGCAGGAAGGCATACTCTAGCACCTTCCACCTTCTAGCCTGGGCCACTGCAGGCATGTAGGTGAACTTCTGGGATCAAAAGTGAATGTCTGTTCACTTGTTTATTGGTTAAATTTATGCAGCTCAGACTAGCTTGTGAAGATTGAATTGATTCATCCTCAGGCTTTTTGACTGTCTGTGCTTAGCCTAAGTTAACTGACTCTCTCAGCACTGCCTGAAAAGAAATGCCACTTCTTTTCCCAGGCAGTTGGTTTTAAAGTTTCAATGAAGCTGGAATCAAAGGGCATGCAGCTGCACCACTGAATATACCCCAAACAGTATCAGCTTCAGTGCTTACAGCAATATCAGTGTCAAACCCTTGACCGGTTCTTTAAATGCTAGAATGCTATTATGTTTAGAGGCATTTTTTAAATTATTTTTCTGAAGTAAGACGAAGTTTGACTTGGTCCTTCAAGAGTATCCAGATTATAATATGAAATAGCAATATACATAGCAGGTCAGAACAGGCATAGGCCCTGTAGCCATGTGGAGATGGCCACAGTTCTGGTAATCAAATGATCACATCAGAATATTGTATTTAAAATATTTCAATTGGGAATATTTAGAAGCTTCTAAATTGGAAAACATTGCATTGGAATAAGAGGTTTGAGGAGAAATTTTATAGAAATTATGTGGAGTTGCTGAGAACTCTTTCCTTGACCTTCTAGAAAAGGCAATGTGAAGAGGTGTCTGTTCCCTCTTTTCCAAAAGATGGCAAAATGCTTATAGTCTTTATAAAAGAAACAGAAATAGAGGTAGTAGCCATTTTTTTAATAAGGTCCTGTTCAGAACACTGGCATGAGATTCTTGGAGTCTCAGAAATTTGTTAGTCAGGTATCTAAGGACTTTGTTACACATTTCACTTTGAGCTGCTCAAATTTTGGTTAGATTTAGTGCTGTCTCAAGCTTGGAGCAGTCATACCTTACAGCTGTCTCCCACCTGCACAGCTGTGACATGCTATTAGAGGGCTATCGAGCAGGGGCCTGACTATGAGTTACAGTTGTGAGTTGCCACGATAGGGCTGGTGAGGCAGGGTAGGCTTCTATCCCTGCTATAGGTGGAGGTATGTAAGGTTGGGAAGGGGTGGTTGGGAACATGAAGCAGGGAGGCAGAAAGTTAATGGGATGGGGTAGATAATAAAATGGGAGTTGGAAAGGAAATGGGGTGGAGGAAGGGTGGTGACATTAAGGAAGTCAGCCACTGATGGAAAAAATTAAAAGAAAGAAATAAAACCAAAGGCAATAAAGGTGAAATAAATTAAAGAAGGTCTCATGTTTTAATAAATTGGGTTTGTGATATGCAGGGTGCTGGCTGTGCTTCCTGGGGTGGCTGAGAGGTGGGAGTGGAAGGCACTTTTCAGGGATCTACTGCCCCTACCTTGGCAAGGCAGCCCAGCTCATGGGGTCCCAATTTGTCCCCCTACCTCGTTCTCTCCCCATCCCCCAGGGCCCAGCCCTGTGACCTGGCTAGTTGACATGTTTGCTCTTTGCCATGGCCTGCAGGCTGTTTGCATGGGGTTGTATCCCCAGGGGTGGGAAGGTCACACCCCTGGGGCTGCAAGGGGGAGCTGGCTTGGTGCCAGGACTGCTCCGTAGGCAGTAGAGTTCAGGGGGTAGAAAGTTTGTCCACACAGAACAGGGGGGTGAGGGATGGGATGAGACGATACTGCATCCTGGGATGATGAAGAACTCCAACTTGAGCTGCTCACCTCTGAGAAGTGTCCACACACTAATGGAACACCAGCTGGGTAACATGGTCCAGTGATAAATCTGCCCTGGAGTGGTATAACTTTAATCTGCTTAAAGTGTGCTTAAAGCTAGTTTCAGGTTTTCATAGATTCATAGATGTTAGGGTCGGAAGTGACCTCAATAGATCATCGAGTCCGACCCCCTGCATAGAAAGAGTGCTGGGTCTAGATGACCCCGGCTAGATGGTTATATAACCTCCTCTTGAAGACCCCCAGGGTAGGGGCGAGCACCACCTCCCTTGGGAGCCCGTTCCAGACCCTGGCCACTCTAACTGTGAAGAAGTTCTTCCTAATGTCCAATCTAAATCTGCTTTCTGCTAGCTTGTGGCCATTATTTCTTGTAACCCCCGGGGGCGCCTTGGTGAATAAATACTCACCAATTCCCTTCTGTGCCCCTGTGATGAACTTATAGGCAGCCACAAGGTCACCTCTCAACCTTCTCTTGAGGAGGCTGAATAGATACAGTTTCTCTAGTCTCTCCTCGTAAGGCTTGGTCTGTAGGCCTTTAACCATATGAGTGGCCCTTCTCTGGACCCTCTCCAGGTTATCCGCATCCCTCTTGAAGTGCGGCGCCCAGAATTGCATGCAGTACTCCAACTGCGGTCTGACCAGCGCCCTATAGAGGGGAAGTATCACCTCCTTGGACCTATTCGTCATGCATCTGCTGATGCACGATAAAGTGCCATTGGCTTTTTTGATGGCTTCGTCACACTGCCGACTCATGTTCATCTTGGAGTCCGCTAGGACTCCAAGATCCCTTTCCAATTCGTGCCACCCAGCAGGTCATTCCCTAGGCTGTAGGTGTGCTGGACATTTCTCCTCCCTAGGTGCAGCACTTTGCATTTCTCCTTGTTGAACTGCATTCTGTTGTTTTCTGCCCACTGGTCTAACCTGTCTAGGTCTTGCATCTGATGGATGCAATCAGGTGATATAATTTAAATAAAATTTACTGTCTGTACAAAGGCAGTAGACCTTAGCTCCTGAGAGGAAAAAAATCACTTTACTATTTTTATGAACATTTCAAACATACTTCAAAAGTAAATTATAACTGGGTTAGCTAAAAAGGCTGTAGAGCAGGATGATTCTTCTAGTTGTTGCTCAAATGCTACATACTTTTTTTACAGACTTTCCTGAAGGAACGCTTTGACAATGAAGAAATTAAACCAGATTTATGGATGTCCTTGGCCCTCACTTAGGAACACTGAGGCAAAGAACTCATTGAGGAGTTCAGCCTTGTCCCCTCTGTCCGTCACCAATTGTTTCTGCCCATTTAGCAGGGGTCCTATTCCTCCCTGGGCCTTCCTTTTACTCCCAATATATCTAAAAAACAGTTTCTTGTTGTCTTTTACTTGGGTTGCCATCCTCAGCTCCATGGCAGCTTTGGCCCGTCTAACTGCCTCCCTACAAGCACGAGCAGAGGAGGTATATTCATCTTTGGTGATCTCTCCCTGTTTCCACTTTTTATGTGCTCCCCTTGGAGTGGTGGGACTTTGTTGTCTGTGACTCCCAGCAGATGTCCGGGTAGTTTAGGTCCCCCATGACTACCGCCTCTTTAGCTTTTATGGTCTCTGAGAGTTGCCTCAGGAGCCCCGAATCCCTTTCTTCCCCTTGATGTGTGGGTCTGTAGCAGGTCCCTACCACCAAATCCCTTTCTCCTTGCCCCCCATGTAGCCTAACCCACAATCCTTCTACCTCCTCATCCTTGGATTCCGTCTTGATGAGGGTTGACGTATATTGCTCACTGACATAGAGCGCAACCCCTCCCCCTTTCTTCCCCACCCTGTCCTTTCTGTACAATCTATAGCCCTCAATATGTACTGGTATTAATTTGTGGGCAATCCAGGGGCTAGTTTCAGGTGTTAATTTGGGGTTAATTCCAGGAGCCACCTGAAATCAATGTGTAGTAAGGCCCTAATACTCCAGCTACTACTTCAAAAGCCCCTGACCTGACTTCACTTCAGTTAACCAATGGAAGAGAGAGAGTTTGGCATGTTACCATAGTAACCCTCCCCCACTTCCCCCATTTTCTCTTTGTAGTCTAGTATTCTTTTCCTCTTCAGATATAACCATTTAGCAGTTATAAGGAAGTTTTGTTTTTTCTAATTGTGGTTTCATGCTCTACAGTACTTTTGTAGCTACATATGTATTAGTTATCCTTGACTCAGGGAAACGTACTAAAATGTCACCATTATTATTTTTCCCCTTCTTGCTGCTTTTGAAATGGTGATCCTACCAAAGCATTATGGATTGCGTTATAATATTCCTACAGTAGTAAGTAAGGTTTTCTTGAATCCACCAGGGCTTTGTTTTCTTTCAAGTCATTTGCTGCTTGTTCTGAGCAATTTGACTATACACTATAAAGATATGATGTTTTGCAATGTTATTGATGTACCAAAGAAAATTGCTGAAATCAGTTACTGAAATGAAAGGAGTAAATGTGGGCCATTATCTCTCACCTATTTCATCTGGAATAGCCATTGTGAGAAAAATGGAGTTCAGTTTGTTACTGCATCACTATTTGGTGTGTTGTACGATAGCTCAATCTTTAAAAATTGAACAACAGTCTATTAATTTAGCCTGTTTATTTCATATAGATTTGTCTTGGACTGGTGACCATCGGCAAACTCATGTAGTATGGGTGGTGCTCTTGTATTTGATTTTTGTTACTTACTGATAATTTCACACTTGGATATCCTGTCTTGATGCCAGTATTAGTCTCTCCATAGAACAATTTTTCCTGACTGTGCTCTTAAACTGCTCTGATGTCTAGGAGATGGACAGATGAATTAATTACCCTGAGGCAAAATGGGGTGGGAATTTACTGCATGTCAGATGCTAGGTAATAACTGCCCAGGTGCATGATATTACCCTGAGGTAGAAGAAAACTAGCAGGTAGTAGCTTAACCCTCTTTCATTAGGATTTACTGGAAAACAGCTCATGGGTGGCAAAATATCCATCCCTGTTTACCTTGCAGGAACTGACTTGTCTCCTTATGTTCTCAGATGAGCACTGTGAATTCGGGTCAAGATTATTTTTGATCATCTGTTGCTTGTCATGTGACATGGTATCATTTAAACAGAATCACTTAATATGTGGTAACTTAAACCTGTCACTATGAGCAGGAATCCATTCCAACATGCTCTACAAAAATGGTTGACACATCACCCATAGTGAAAAGAAATAATTTCTTTTCTAGGGTGCTTCTGTATAATTTAGAGTTGAAAGAAATTGTGATTTTCTGTTATGTGGTAAATTCCAACTGTAGCAGAGAACCAGATAGCTTCTATTACTTGAGAAAAGAAGAGCTGGCTTCAAGAAAAATAGCCAGCCAGGGGCAGAGGCAAAAGATAGAAGTGCCCATTACAGAGCTGGTTACTCTGCAATAATCCAGCAGGACACAACCCTACTTGGAAAGAACAGGTCCTGCTGCAACAGCAAGATTAGCAGCAGTAAGCTGCACTGGAGTCTAGTCTGAAAGCCTATTTAGGAAACACCTGTGGCAGGTCAGGGAGCTATATAAACAAATGAGGCATGGTTTCCAGCTCTATAAACCCAGCAGACCCAGACACAGGCATGGGTGAACTGGGCAGCCACCTGGGGCCTGGACAGAAAAGGGGCCCAAAAATGGGGGGGGCGGGGGGAATATAAAGTTTTAAAATTGTGCATATATGGGACTGTCACTGTTATCAATTGAGAATGAACTATTTAAAGACAACAATACCACAGATGTGATAAAGACTTTTGCAACAAGTCCAATTATTATTATTATTATTATCATTATCTCTGGCGAAGTGGGGCCCGATAGTAAAAGTTTGCCTGGGCCTGCCAGGAGTCTAGGTACAGCACAGAAACCCAGGTCCTGAGCCAGAGCAATCAGTCTGGCCCTGGAAGCTGCAGTGGAAGGAGCTCTAGAGCAGGAAAGGCCAGGAGAGCTCCTAGCTGGCACTGGCACTACCTTGGTGGAGACTAACAGAACATTGCTGCCTTGCAGAAGAATGTGACCCAGGATAAGGAGAAGACTGGTGGAACAGACAAGTAGCCACTGTTTATGTTTAGACCCATAGCAGGTTAGTTGGTATTATATCAAGGGAGGCTTATTGTCTTTGTTATAGTTTATACCAGTGATCTGGGATTGGGATTAACAGGTGTGATATGGAGGTCCCAGCTATGCCTAAAGGCACAAGAGTGTCCTAAGTCCTGTCAGGGGCTGGTGGCCCAAGACATAAACTAGGTTTGAGCCTTATAGAGTGGCAGCCTAGGAAAGGACTGCAGCTGAATGCAACTCAAGCCTGGTAGGGCCAGAGGGCCCAGATGGGACAGAGCCAAAGCAGGTTCATTGCCCAGAGCAGTGCTGAGGCAGGGTCAGGAAACTCAGAACTAAAATAATGAATATAAGAGCTGGTACTTAGAAACCAAGTCCAGTGCAGTGGACCCAGGCTAGAAATCCCAGTCAGAGAACAGGAGTAGAGGCTGAGAAGTCCAAGGCCCTGACTAGGGAACGATGGGACAGTGACATACGTGAGGGATGGATGTGGTGTAAGGGGCAGTCAGAGCCATGTGATAAGCCTGTAAGGCTACAGGTGCCCAAGGATTTTTGGTGTGATGTCTGTTATTGGACCAGATGCAGGGATGGGATAAAGTTAGGCGATCTTTCAAATGTAAGGCATTCTCCATCGGGTCTGAGGAAGGAAGCAGGCTCAGCAATGACTAAGAATGCTGGGTAGAGTTCTGAAATTAGAGGGGGCAAAATTATTTGGAGTAGTAGACAAAATTAGCAGAAGAAAAGAAGTTTGATTTCTGGGAGATCAAGATGTATCAAAGGGAGGAGAACTGGGTCATGAGGCGCTACAGGGATTTGGGAGTGGGGCTAAAGGGTCTGGAGGTGGAGGTGGTGTTTTCTTCGATCCTCCCAGTCTCAGGATACCAGCTAAGGTGGGAGAGGAGGATCCAGGTAGTTAACCAAAGATTGCAGCACTGGTGTCAGTGGGAAGGCTTTGGCTTCCATGACCACAGTCTGCTCTTTGGTGATAGAGGCAGTGAGCTGCTGGGAAGGGATGGCCTCCACAACTCTCCACTGGGAAGGAGGTTCTTCTCAGCGAGACTGGCTGACCTGCTTCACTGGGCTTTAAACTAAGCCTGCCAGGGGATGGGGAGACTACCGCCACTGCTGGCCCACTGAGCAACCCTTGAAAAGCCAGCAGGCCAAGGCGCTTAAGGGAGCCACCCCTACCCCAGCCCTGGAACAACCGGTAGGTAAGGCAAGGGCCCGCAAGGGGACACTTGCCTGCCATGTACACAAATGCCAGAAGCTTGGGGAATAAACAGGAGGAACTTGTCCTCCTGCTTAACACAAATAATTATGATGTCATGGGGATAACAGAGACCTGGTGGGACTCCACCCATGACTGGATCACAGGTATAAACAGCTGTACCCTGTACAGGAGAGATCAAGAGAAAAAGGGACAGGGGTGTAGTTCTCTATGTCAAGGAGAGCAATGTGTCCCTGCTCGCTGACATTGGCAACCAGGGTGGATGGCTGGAGACCCTCTGGTTTAAAATCTGTGGGGAACATGGCACAGGGGACGCAATGGTGGGAGCCTACTACAGACCTCCCAACCAAAGTGAAGAGCTTGACCAGGGAATTGGCTGAAGCCACATGCTCCAGGTCCATGGTTGTCATGGGAGACTTCAACTACCCAGACATCTCGTGGGAAGAGCACTCAGCTAAATCCGAGTGGTCACAAAACTTCCTCTCGTGCATGGATGACCTCTATCTGACACAAGAGGTCTACAGGCCAATGAAAGGTAAAGTGCTGCTCGACCTGGTACTGGCAACCGGGTTGACCTAATCAGTGACCTAATGATCAAAGGGAAACTGGGTGACAGCGACCATAAGCTGATCACCTTCACCCTCTGCCATAAAGCTGGCAAGTCAGTCAGCAATACAGAAGTCCTTGACTTCAGGAAAGCTGACTTTGGCAAGGTCAGGAGGCTTGTCAGTGAGGCCCTAAGGGACCATGACTCCAAGAGGAAGGGAGTCCAGGAAGAGTGGCTGCTCCTCAAAGGAGAGATCCTTGATGCACAAGCTAATGCTATTCCATCTTGGAGGAAAGGCAGCAAAAGGGCAAAGCAGCCCCCTTGGCTCTCCAGGGAAACAGCAGACCTCCTGCGGCTAAAAAGAAAGACCTACAAAGGATAGAGGACGGGATCGACCTCCAAGGAGGAATATTCCGCACTGGTCCAGACTTGCAGGGAGTGAACCAGGAAAGCCAGGGCTGTGACAGAACTCTAACTAGCTACAAGTATCAAGGACAATAAAAAGTACTTTTTTAGGTATGTGGGGAGCCAGAGGAAAAGCAAGGGCAACATTGGACCCTTGCTAAATCAGATGGGACAACTGACAACCGATGCCCAGGAAAAAGCCAACTTATTAAATGGGTACTTTGTGTCAGTCTTTCAAGAGTCCCACGGGGCGCCCCTGCCCACTACAGGGCAGGGAGGCCTGGGTGAGGGAGATTCCCTGCCCTTTATCAATGCTGACCTTGTGAAGGAACACCTTGAGAGGCTGGATACCTTCAAGTCAGCTGGTCCTGGCAATCTACACCCCAGGATACTCAAGGAGCTGGCTAGCATCATAGCCCAGCCCCTGGCACAGATCTTCGAGAACTCCTGGTGCTCTGGTGAAATGCCCAAAGATTAGAAGAAGGCCCATGTGGTGCCTACCTTCAAGAAAGGGAGGAAAGCGGATCTAGCAAAGTACAGGCCCATCAGCCTGACCTCTATCCCAGGGAAGGTCTTGAAAAAGATTATTAAAGAGGCCATTCTTAATAGACTGGCTGACGGCAACATCCTGAGGGATAGCCAGCATGGGTTTGTTGTGGGTACGTCTTGCTTAACCAATCTTATTTCCTTTTATGATCAGTTGACCTATCACCTGGGCAAAGGAGAGGAGATTGACATCATAAATCTTGACTTCAAAAAAGCTTTTGATCCGGTATCCCATGATCACCTCTTGGCAAAACTGGCCAACTGTGGCCTTGGGTCCATCACAATCCGCTGGCTGAGGAATTGGCTCTATGGTCAGAGGGTGGTGGTTGATGGAAGTCAATCATCCTGGTGTCCTGTGACCAGTGGGGTCCCCCAAGGCTCTGTCCTTGGACCCATATTGTTCAACATCTTCATTAATGATGTGGACATTGGAGTCAGAAGCAGACTGGCCAAATTCGCCGATGACACCAAACTCTGTGGTAACGCATCCACACTTGAGGACAGGAGGGCGATCCAGGCTGACCTTGACAGGCTCAGGAAATGGGTGGATGAGAACCTGATGGTGTTTAACACTGAAAAATGCAACGTTCTCCACCTTGGGAGGAAAAACCCGCAGCATCCTTGTAGGCTCTGCAGTGGTACGCTGGTTAGCACTACAGATAAAAGGGACTGGGGTCATGATTGACTACAAGATGAACATGAGCCTTCAGTGCAATGCTGCAGCTGGTTCCATAGATGCTTCTCAAGCAAATCCCAGGACATCATTCTCCCATTGTACCTGGCCTTGGTGAGGCTGCAGCTGGAGTACTGCATCCAGCTTTTGGCTCCTCAATTCACAAAGGATGTGGAGAAGCTTGAGAGAGTCCAGACAAGAGCCACACCCAGAGGTCAGGAAAACAGACCTTATGACAAGAGGCTGAGAGCTATGGGACTCTTTATCCTGGAAAAGCGCAGGCTCAGGGGTGATCTGATGGCCACTTATGAGTTTATCAGGGGTG
>NW_005842237.1:27007-28443 GCF_000455745.1 Alligator sinensis
ATCTGGAGGAACAATTGTTCACCAGAACTCCCAAGTGATGACAAGGTCAAATGGTTATAAACTCTGCAAGACTGTTTCCAGCTAGACATAAGGAAGAATTTCTTCACTGTCCGAGCCCCCAAGGTCTGGAACAGCCTGCCACCGGAGGTGGTTCAAGTACCTACATTGAATGCCTTCAAGAGAAATTTGAATGCTTATCTTGCTGGGATCCTATGACCCCAGCTGACTTCCTGCCCCTTGGGAAGGGGGCTGGACTTGATGATCTTCCAAGGTCCCTTCCAGTCCTAATGTCTATGAAATCCATTCTCACCTGTAGTGTGCAGGAAGAATTTCAGGAAGCCATAAAGTCAAGATCAGTGCCATAAAGTCAATATCAGTGTACAATTCATGGTTCTTAATGTCCAACCAGCTTATGAATTTTTGTTTCCAAACTTGTCTTTGTGGTAGATTTCACTTGAACATGAGGATCTTGAGGTCAGGAATAGTGTGATTGTTCTGCAAAAAATGTGACCCTACTGATGTTTGTGAGTCTGTCCTTTATTTTTATATTTTTATTTTTAGGTAGGAGTTCAATCTGGTGCATATTTTCTATTTAGTTTCACCCGTGTAATTACCGTACAGGTACTTGGTGCATGGGATCAGATGTATCACATTTTGGAAAAGGCATGTGTAGGTTCCATGGATTCTGATGGGTTTGGGTTGGGGAGTGGGGGGGCCTGTTGTAGCAGTGGAGAGTCATAGACAGGTTAAGTGTCCCCTGTTAAGGCAAGCCTGTCTTTTTAATTTGTCTGTTAAAAAGCAGAAAACCTTTTTATATTGGTATTTTCAAACAAACCAAGACATTTTATGTTAATGTTGGAAACATCACTTTCTGTTTGTTTTCCTCATGGAAGCTGTAGGTTGATAATCATGCTCCATTTTACCCAATAGGTCAATCTTCATAATTGGATTATATCTCCCTTGACTCACAAGAGTCATGTGGTTCTCATGACACATCATGAAGAATATGGTCAGATGAAATGTTGCATTGTATGATCTGAAATACTGTCTTCCAAGATGCCTGGTGATGAGAAAGCATGGGTCTTATAAGGTATGCAAAAACATAAATGAATACTGTTCCAAAATAATGAACCATGTAACCTAGTAGCCTGAACAATCTAACCTAGTAGCCTGTTTCTGACAGGCTCAAATAATCATTATATATCTAGATATACTAAACATGCCTTTTATTACATAATGCATCCTCCAATCATGGTTTGGGGATATTGAAGGATACATCCTTGACTGTTCTATTTAATGGCTCTCAATGGATCTGTCTTCCATAAATTTGTCTAACATCTTTTTGAAATTGCTTATGCCATCTACCTCCAAAGCCTTCCTTGGTAACAAGTTCTGCAAGTTAACTGCATGTTGTGTGTTTAAAAAAAATAGGGAAA
>NW_005842237.1:28474-28849 GCF_000455745.1 Alligator sinensis
AAAGTATTTCCTCTAGTTTGTTTTAAACCACTCCACTGTTAATTTTGGTGATCATTCTCTAGTTCTGGGACTTGGTGACTAACAATTCCTTATTCACTTTATCCATAAGCTTCATGAATATTTAAACCTCTATCATATCCCTCCCCAGCTTTCTCTTTCCAGAACTGGCCCAGTCATTCCTAGTACATCAGCTATTTCATACCCCTGATCATTTTGTCAACTTTTGTTCAACTCTTAAATGGTAAAAAATGGATAATTCAAGTGGAATGCATTGTTGAACTGAATCAAAACTAAATGCTTCAAGTGAGAAGAGGGGGACTCTATTACCCCCCCCCCCCCCCCAACACACCCCCCACCCCCCCCCCCCCACACCCA
>NW_005842237.1:28884-35788 GCF_000455745.1 Alligator sinensis
CACACATGGCATCATTCATCAATATTTATAGTTTTACTTAGATGCCCTTGTTAAGGTAAGTAATTAAACAGTAATTCTATATTAATTTGTACTACTATCAACAAATAACTCCTGGCAATATGGAGGAACACTTGAAAACTACACTGGGCACATCTATATGAGGTGCCTAAATGTGCAGTAGCCTAGTTTACTGGTCATGCAAGCTTGCTCCTGGGTCTGCCCTGCCTCCAGGCTAGGAGCTGATTCTGCCCCAGGGCTGAGCTGCCTCTGGCAGCCCTTGCCTCAGGCTTTAAAAGCCTTAAAGCATTTTGAGTCCTGGGGCACACATTCAGGGAGCTGGAGGCCACTCCAGGACTGTGTCCCCACCCTGGGCAGGCCACAGCCTAGCTCTGCCAGCCTGCCTGCACCCCAGCACCACTGCCTGGCACGGCAGTGCCGTGTAGCTTCCAGAAGAGTGCTGTCCAGACCTACAGGGTGCTGCAGCCTCCAGATGGGCCTGTCAGCCCCCCAGGTCTAGCTGCAGGTAGCTTCTGGCTAGCAGGGCCAACACCACCTGCTTGCAGCACAGCCCCAGCAGCCTGCCCTGCACCTGCAGGTGCTGTGGGGCATTGCCCCTGCCATGTGGGCTGTCAGTCCCTTGTCATGCCCTTGTAGGCAACTTGCAACTGGCAACTGTCACTTCCTTGTTGTGCCTTCACAGGGCCAGCAACATAGGCACAGCTGTGCAGGGAACCAGATAGCTGGTGTGGGACCCACCATAGCCACCTCCTGGTCTGTGGATGTGTCCACACCAGTGCCCTCCACCGGTTTCCTCCAGCTGGACCAAGGAGAAAACTGGTGACCTCATGGTACTGTGGGATGAGGCAGAAGTACATTGCCAGTTTGAGCACTCAAATGTGCACATCTATGAGGCATTAGCAGGCCAGATGCGGGAGTGCAGGCACAACTGGTCAGCTCAGCATAAATCAGTGCTGCATGAAAGTTAAGGCCTTACAGGCACAGTGTGTTGCCACAAGTGATCACAATTGTCAGTCTGGCTGTGCCTGCAAAACCATGCCCTTTATGAAGCAACTGACAGCCATTCCTGCACCCCAGGACCCAGGCCACACATGTGCTATATACAGCACCACAGGCAGCCTGCCTGAGCCCCTGCCCTAGCCTGGCACTCCTGGTGACATGTCACTGGGGGAGGGCACTTTGGGCAGGGCACTTTGGGCACTCAGTGGCCTGTCCCACCCAGTTCCCTGGCACCTATGTATGCCTGCCACCTGATCTGGGGCTGGACATCTCACAGCCCCTGGTACAAAGCATTTTATCTCTGAAAGTTGGAAACCCTCACAAACAGCTTCTGTCTCATGGCTCTGCAGGTTCTGCAGCTGGATGTAGGGGAGAGGCTGCCCTTGGCAGCTGGAATTCTGCCTAAGGTCACCACCACCCACAGCCAAGGTCTTTCAGATACGCTGGCTCTGCCAGAAGTGAATGCAGGACCACACTGTCCTCCTGCAGCAGCTGGTGGTGGCATTGGAGGCCCAGCTGGAGAGCTTATGGGCCTGTTTGGTGGAGGATGTCACCCATGAGGACATGCAGGACTGGGCGGACTGTGAGTTCTGGGCAGAGCCTCTGGTCCTGGAGCACAAGCAGTTCTAGCTGTTGCAGGAAAAGAATGCCATCCTGGGCTGGGCAGTGCAGGCCACAAACTATAACCACTGGGTGCTGGACACCACTCTAGCCCTGGTGGTAGCATTCATACTGCCTGCTGCCCAACCCCCAACCCTAGACCCACCTGCCCCTTGGCAGCCATCCGCTGACCTGCAGCAGGCCCCTACCTGGGCCTCAGAGCAGGTCATATGCTACCTCCAGCAGAGAGGAGCCACTGGCCTGGCCACTGCTCTGGGTCCAGTGCCACCTAGCTCCCCTGGCTGGGCCCAGCCCTGCCATTAAACCTGGCTCCACATGGCCATGGAGCCACAGCTGCCTGAAGCAGGGCCAGGCCTACATGATGGCCCTGCTAGCCCTGGCCACCAGCTGCCAGAGGGGGAGTCACCCATGCTGAGGGACTAGAGGCTGCCATCACCCCTGGGTGAGCCCCCTGTCCACTGCACTAACCACAGTATGCACACCCATGGGGGAACAGCCAGAGGCTGGGGTGTTGGCCATCTGTCCCTGGGCTCTGCCCCCTAGGCACCCCCATCCCATGCCCCCCCACCCCCCACCCTGGGAAAGTCCACAAAGGACATTGTAAATAGTTTTCACAGGGAAGGACATTTTTTACTGTTGGTGGGTGGGTTGGGTGGTGGAGGGGCTCTATTTGTTGAAGGGGGCGGTTCTGGTTGATGTAAGGGGAAAAAAAAACTTTTTCATATCAGATGTGTATAGTGAGATGTGGAGGGGTGGGGGGCCCATGGATGGAGGTGCAGGTGAGCTAAAGCAGGGAGCGCTGGAGGAAGTCAGCCAGGGTCACCTGTATCCAGTGCCCCAGCCCCTGCTGGTGGGTATTTGGCTGTCCTGGAGCCTTGGTGGATGGAGTGGGGGGATGATGCTGTCACTGCTGCCATAGGTGGTGGTTCTGCTGTCAGGTGTCCTCTGCTTGCCATGCCACCTCTGCCTAGGCCTCAAAGAAGAGCTCCCCCTGGGCCTTGCAGATGTTATGCAGCACATAGTCTGCAATGATGACCATGGGGAGGTTGTCCTCAGCGACAGCAAGACGGGCAGTGAGGAAGTACCAGGCACCCTTGAGGTGGTGAAAAGTGTACTTCACCAGGAGGCACAGGTCCATCCCAGGCCCAGTTGTAGTGGGTCTGGTGGGGGTCCAGGGCCACATGAGCGAGGGCAGAAGCAGGTAGGTAGGGTCCCTGATGAGGAGGGGCAGGACTCCCAAAACGCCCAGCTGCATGTCCAGCACCCCCGGCATGAAGTGGTTGCTTTCCACCAGGCCTGCCAGGCCAGAGTTCTGAAAGATGTGGGCGTCATGGGCATAGCCTGCCTAGCCAGCGCTCATGTGCATGAAGGCCCTGCAATGGTCCATGATTGAACAGGATGGAGTGAAAGCCCCTCTGGCTGTAATAGGGATGGTCTCTGTGGAGCATGCAGGTGATAGAGATGTGGGACCCATCCAGGGCCCCAATACACTGGGGGCATCCCAAGGCATGACCCCCCCCCACCACCACCACCAGGGGTTCACACACACAGAGCATGGTATCTGCCAGCATGTTCTGGAGGGCACTGCTCACCTCCAGGATGGCTTCCCCAGCAGTGGCCTTGCTCACACCAAACAGGTGGCCACCATTTCGCAGACTGGTGGGTGTAGCCAGCTTGAGCAGGGTAAGGGCTGTGTGTTTATCTGTGTTGTGGAGTTGCCACATATCAGTATCCTGCCAGGTGAGGCTGGAGCTGCTTTTTGAGGTTCTGGAAAGTGACCCAGGTCATATAAAAGCTGCCCATCCACTGCTCATTGTCCCAGGTATGCTGGATGATGTTCTGCTACCAGTTCTGGCTGGCCCAGTAGACCCAGAGGCAGTGGGGCTGGAGGCCCAGGAGGGCCATGGCAGCCCCAGTGGCTGCATCCAGAAGCCCCTCATTGATGTCCCTGCCAGCAGGAAACATGAAGCAGCAGCAGTGGCCCTGGGAGTGTGCACTGTAGCCAGGCAGGCAGTTGCTGTGCGGTGGGGAGCTGGGCAGGGCAAGATGGCCGTGGGCCAGCTATCAGTTGGCATGGCAGACCAGCAGGGCCAGTGTGGTGGCCAGCAAGAACCCAGGGCACTGGTCATTGCTGCCACAGGCAGGGGCTGGAGCAGCCGTAGCACAGGGAGGTAGAGTGTCCAAGGAGAGAGCTGCCATGTACTGCCTCTACACTGGGCATACTGCTACTGGACAGGGAAGTGGCTGGCCAGAGAGCAGCAAGTTGAGCTGCCCTTTGAAGAGGGCTGCCATCTGCTGGCAGCAGTGGCCAGAACCTGAAGCTTCCCGTGGTGGTGGCAGAGGATCGTTGCAGGGCTGCAGGAAGTTTGGTGTGGAGAACAGAAAGTCTGCTCCCTAGGTTCCATAGACATTCGGGCTTGAAGGGACCCCAGAGGATCATCGAGTCCAGCCCCCTGCCCAGGGGCAGGAAGGTAGCAGGGATCATAGGATCTCAGCAAGATAAACATCCAAATGTCTCTTGAAGGCATTCAAAGTGGGTGCTTGAACCACCTCCCGTGGCAGTCTATTCCAAACCTTGGGGGCTCGGACAGTAAAGAAGTTCTTCCTTATGTCCCGCCTGAAACGGGCACAGAGGAGGTTGTTGTCATCCTTTGGGGTGCTCTGGTGAACAAACATTCCCCCAGATAGTGGTGGTCACCCCTGAAAAACTTATAGGCAGCCATCAGATCACCCCTGAGCCTGCGCTTTTCAAGGCTGAAGAGTCCCATGGCTCTCAGCCTCTTGTCATAAGGTTTGTTTTCCTGACTTCTGATCAAGGGTGTGGCTCTTCTTTGCACTCTCTCAAGCTTCTCCACATCCTTTTTGAATTGTGGAACCCAAAACAGGATGCAGTACTCCAGCTGCAGCCTCACCAAGGCTGGGTACAATGGGAGAATGACATCCTGGGATTTGCTTGAGAAGTATCTATGGATGCAAGCCAGCATTTTGCTCCCTTTACCAGCTGTACCATCGCATTGAAGGCTCATGTTCATCTTGTGGTCCATCATGACCCCCAAGTCCGTTTCATCTGTAGTGCTAGCCAATGTAGCACTGCCAAGCCTATAAGGATGCTGCAGGTTTTTCCTCCCAAGGTGGAGAACCTTGCATTTTTCAGTGGTAAACACCATCAGGTTCTCATCCACCCATTTCATGAACCTGTCAAGATCTGCCTGGGTCACCCTAGTCCCTGCAAGTATATGTGCCTGCCTAGATGCAACCACCCACTGGTCGCATCTAGACATGCCTTTTTTAAGTGGGTTTAGCTTAAAATTGCCATTTTTAAGGTGCTTTGAAGGAATGTGTTTACAAAGGTGTGTCCTTAATGTGCCTTTAAAATGGCTATTTAAGGCTATGTATGATACCTGAATAAAGCAGGTATCAAATTTAGGCATGAATAGATAAGTTTCATTAGCACATGTGTAGACACACTAATATGCATTAACACAGTGTGTGTCAAAGGATAGACACCACATTAATGTGCATCAGCATGTCTGAATGTGCGCTAATGCAACTTAGCTATTTGCACCTAAATTTAATGCGCGTTAATGCACATTAGTGTGTCCACATGTAGACGTGCATCTAAATCACCTTAATGCACCTTAAGCAAAGGCACATTAAGTTTAGGTGCGTGTAAATACATGTATAGACATGTCCACTATTTACTAAATAAATGCCATATGGGGTTCAGGGGACTGTTATGGAAAAAATATTTACTTGTTCCCCTCTCTCTGCATGCTTTAGAGTCTGCCAAACATTAAATGGGAAGACAAAGTTCATCCTTGCTGATTTAAAAAAAAACAAAAAAAAGTCATATGCTGAATGAATGAACAGATTTTATAAAAGCACACCTGCAAATATTCTAAATATAAAATCTACTTGGTATACTAAAGTTGCTGAAAAGTGTATGGCTTCATCTTTGTGATTTGTCAATACAAATTTAAATCATGCCTCATTGATAAACGTGATAAATCCAGGGAGGGTGAGCACCACTTTGACCAACATTCTGTTCTCCTTGAACTGTAGTCTCTCATGCTTTAATCCAAACTAAAGATCCAAGCTCTGTTGCTGAATGGTAAAAGGAATCAATGTTCTTTTCAGATTGGGTATAGTGGAGGATGCATCATGCAAGCTGATGGTCAGTGTGTATATTTCCACACTGAGGGCCAATGTTTCTATTGCTCTACTGGTTGGGTAATTTTACTTGCACCAGTAGAAACTGAATGCAAACTGTTACTAGGCTGATCATAAGGAATTCCAGAATATTCATGTGGGACACTGCCCTCCTCCTGTCATCCCCCTTTATGGTCTAGCAAGTTAGCAGGGGCAGGGTAGCATACCAGGCAGGCAGTGGTGCCTGCAAGGCCCTCTGCACCACTCTGAATCCTGGCCAGACTTTACCTTGTACCCCTGTGTTTCTGGTACAAAGCACCACTGTTGTGTTTCTGATACAAAGCACCATCAGAGAGTTGCACAACATATACAGAAATGGTTCGGAGAACCAGAGACATTTGTGGGGTCTGCTAAGGCCACAACAGCGGTGCTGCACTGTACTGCAGGGATGCAGTGATATAGTTTTCACCTAAGCAAGCTTACGGGCGATGTTAGGCATTTGTTGTAAGCAGTGCCGGCTGGCAAGCTGTAAGCCTGTTTTTTTTTCCCCTGTCCTGCATGCTTGCTTCTCTCTGCTGTTCCTCTCTGTTCCCTTGGCTTTGCCTGTTCCCCTTTTCTACACCCTTCACGCATGGCTGCCACAACCTTTGATTCACTCAACGCCAATGGCTGCAGAGACCCTGTGAAGCGAATGGCACTCTTTGATTTCCTGTGCCAGAAAAAGCTGGACATCACCTTTCTGCAAGAAACTCATACTGATGCAGCAAGTCAAGCCGACTGGCATGCTGCCTGGAAGGGCCATATGTTCCTGAGCCATGGCACCTCTCTCAGCACAGGAGTCGCAATCCTCCTATCACCACAGCTGATGCCTGACTTAGTGGTAACCCAAGAGATCATCCCTGGGTGCCTGCTAACTGCTCATATCACTTTAGCACAACATTGGCTTCTCAATTAACACCTATGCGCCCAGTGCCGGGTGAGAATGGAAAGCCTTCTTTGAGACCCTGGCTGACTTTTTGAGGAGTGCAGCTGATGATTCATAGATTCATAGATGTTAGGGTCGGAAGGGACCTCAACAGATCATCGAGTCCGACCCCCTGCATAGGCAGGAAAGAGT
>NW_005842237.1:35928-48324 GCF_000455745.1 Alligator sinensis
GGAGGCTGAAAAGGTCCAGTTTCTCTAGTCTCTCCTCGTAGGGCTTGGTCTTCAGGCCCTTAACCATACGAGTGGCCCTTCTCTGGACCCTCTCCAGGTTATCCGCATCCCTCTTGAAGTGCGGTGCCCAGAATTGCACGCAGTACTCCAACTGCAGTCTGACCAGCGCCCGATAGAGGGGAAGTATCACCTCCTTGGACCTATTTGTCATGCATCTGTTGATGCACGATAAAGTGCCATTGGCTTTTCTGATGGCTTCGTCACACTGCCGACTCATGTTCATCTTGGAGTCCACTAGGACTCCAAGATCCCTTTCCACTTCCATGCCACCCAGCAGGTCATTCCCTAGGCTGTAGGTGTGCTGGACATTTTTCCTTCCTAGGTGCAGCACTTTGCATTTCTCCTTGTTGAACTGCATTCTGATGATGACCTCCTCCTCCTGGGCGGGGACTTTAATTGCACAGCCAGCAAACGACGTGACTGGAATGGGCCAGAACCCCATCCGTCCTCAGTGTGGTGGCTGCAGACAGCTTTGGAGGCAGGGGACCTTGTGGATGTCTGACACCATTTCCACACTGACGCCAGGCAGTATGCTTGGATAAAAGCAACCACTGGTGGGATGGTCATGGCACACCTTGATCGCTTGTACATCACCAAGCATTGCCTGCTAGTGCTGCATGGCAGCTGCATTATTCCATCCAGACTCTCAGATCACAGTCTTATTTGCTGCAAGCTGAGGCTCCTTGGCAGAGAGTGTTCCCAGGCACCCTACTGGTGTTTTAACACCAGCTTGCTGCAAGACACTCACTTCTATGAATGCTTTGCCTATTTCTGGTGGACATGGGAGAACCACCTTTTCCTCCTGGAAGCAATGGAGGGATGTGGGGAAGGCACAGATCAGAGCTTTCTGCCCTACATGATACTGGCAGAGACGCAGGACTACTTGAGAGCCTTAAGCTTCAGAAGAAGCACCTGCGGGAGCTGACAGAGGGCGCAGCTCAAGGCATAAGGATTCGTGCCCAATGCCAAGAACTGCCAGAGGCTGATGCCCTGACCCAGTTCTTTTTCAACTTGGAAAAGCAACAGGTCCTACAGAAAATCCTTGATCATCTCAAGACTCTGAATGGCCAGATACTCACAGATCCTGTTAAGATCCACCATCACACTGTAACCTTCTATCAAGACCTGTATACGGCTTAACCTCTCTGCCCAGGGTCCACTAAGTGCTTATACGATGGCCTTCCCAAGCTGTGCCCAATGGCGACTGATGAACTTGAGTGAGAGCTGTCCATGGAGGAACTCACGAATGCAGTGGGGAGTCTCACTATGAACCAGTTTTTACCTCCGCCCTCTTCGTACTGTACCAAGACATCTCCAATCTTTTGAAAGTGAAGGGTGTGCTCTGTGCTCCATTCCCAGCTCACAAGGGTATCCGCCAGCGCTGCCTCCTCTCAGGAACGCTGTACACTCTGGCCATTGAGCCCCTGCTCATCTACTGCTACAGCACCTGACTGGCCTTGTTCTTCCATTGTGCTTTGGTTTGGTTGGTGACCTGCTGCTTAGGTTGACGGCATATGCAGGTGATGTGACCATTGTCCTTAGAACCCAGGGTGGTGTCCAGTTGCTGGTGGACTGTCAGCATGCTTATGAGCGTGCTTCCTTAGCTCACATTAACTGGCCTAAGAGCAGCGCCCTACTCCTTGGTGCATGGACCAATCATCCCCCCCCAGACCTGCCTGAGGGTCTCGCCTGGCAGTGCAAGGGCCTTAAAGCTCTGGGGGTGTTCTAGCCTGGAATTGGGAAGACCTCAGTGAGAAGGTGGAGGTGCACCTGTGTTGGTGGTGCTGGCACTTACCCAACCTCTCCTACCATGGGCGGGTCCTCATTGTGACTCTTCCCGTGCCTCCTGACAGCGATGCTGGGATTCATCTTGATGTGCTCCCCTGAAAAGCCCTGTATAAATGGGTGGTTTGTGTCCATCGCTCTTGCGCCCTTCCCACTTGACCTGACATGATGTGGAGGCAGCATCTAGTGGCACCTGCACTCACACCAGCTTGCCCTGCATAGTGCAAAATTTATAAGCTACTCATTGCCAAATGGACTGGTGACCTCCAGTTGCAGTTGCTGCATGGGATACTGGCCACCTGCACTCTCGTCCACCACATGGACTCGAGTGCATCAGTGGCCTGTCCCTTTTGCCCAGGGGAGATAGAAGAGGATTTATTCCATTCCTTCCTTGGATGCCCCAGCTGCTGCCACTCTTTGCTGCCCTTGGCACCTTGTCTGAGATGCTAGACTTGGACCTCTCAGAGACCACCTATATGTTTTCTTTCCCATATGTAGCATCAGAGGAGGGTGTCATCTGCCTTGCCAACTTTTTGCTTGGTCAGGCTAAGATGGCCATCATCAAAAGCTGCAGGAACCGGCTCACTGGGCTGGCTCTTTTGCCCTGAGACTCTTTCAGTTCTTGGTCCAGGCACTCCTGCCACTGGAATTTGAACATGCAGCCCTCCAGGGGACAGTACCCACCTTTCAGGCATTTTGGGCCATTCAGGGGGTGCTCTGCAGTGTTGAGGGCATCTCCTTAGTCCTCGCACTGTGATACTGCTTGCCCCTTCCCAGGGTACCAGCAGGGGTCTGAGTGGGCTGTTGTTGTACTAGCTCTTTTTTAAGACTGTGAGGGCAGGGCTTGTGGGCCATAGCTTTAGGCTGTGTCTTCTGTACCAGGAGCATGGTACAGAAGACATTACATGGGCAATGTTTTATTTTTTTGTTGGACTGTTACCCCCTTTTCCCCTTTAATAAACCTGTATAAAAAGTCAAAGTCTGTCTGTCTGTCTGTCTTTCTTATAATAACAATACAGTTTAATCAGACATTCAAATAAATAAATGAGTGTGATATGAGTATGTGATCTGAGATGCAAACCAAGAGAAAAGGGAAAAAATGTCGCTTGGTGGCATAAACAGATTTTGCTATATGGTAAATATACTTAAGTGAATGTTCTTGCATTGTTTGTATTTAGAACCACACACAGACTTGTTCTGGTTTTTCAGTTTCTTTGTTTCTCAGTATGAGAGACTTAAGAGGTAAAAGTTGCTAAGTGGGCAAAACTGTTTCCCAGTTATATGGAGGAACTTCTATAATCCTTGTGCCCCAGGACTTTAAAATAAAGTAAATTTAGAGGTTCATAATAATAAAAAATTAAGATTGAAAGGGACCTCAGGAGGTCATCTAGTCCACCCCTGCTCAAAGAACATCCCAGCAATGGCTTTATCGAGCTGGGCCTTAAAACCCGACAAGTCTAGCTCCATTCTTCTTCGGCCCCCCACTTCAGGTAGTTGGAGGCTGCTATCAACTTCCCTCCTCAGCAGACAAAAAAAACCCAGTTCCCTCAGCCTGTCCTTAGAAGTCACATGCCCCAGCCCTGTAACTATTTTGTTGCCCTCAACTGGACTTTCTCCACCTTGTTCACACACTTTGTGCCCCAGTACAGAAAGGACTTCAGATATGGGCTCACCAGTGTGAAAAAGAGGGAAATAATTACTTCTCTCGATCTGCTGGCAATGCTCCTACTGTTGGCTACAAATGTCCAACTCGGGATCCTTAAAATTGTGGTTTATTAGGTGGACTGAAGCACTGTAATTAAGTTAAATCATAAACCTTGGGGCTGGGCCCCCCCCCCACACACACACACACACACACACACACACACACAGTAGTGAGCTACAAGAGTCAGGTATACCTATCCCACAGTTGCTGTAGTCTGCCGTCGAGGCTCCTTTCAGCGTGATGTTATCTTCCAGAAGGGGGTCGCCTGCTGGTCCTTCTGGCTGGACAGGTCGGGGGCTGGTCAAGTTGGAAATCCAGAGGGTGCCACCAAGGGTCACTTTTCACTGTTTTTTATCTGTCCTTGGCAGACTTTGGTGACTCCCCAGTTTTCAGGTTTGCCTAATCCAGGGGTCGTTGACTCTCATGGGACTTCCCACTCGGTGGTTACTGGATGGCGTCTGTCAGCCCTAGGGGTTGTCCTCATGTACATGCAGGTTTGGGAGTCCATTGATGAATTTTGAGTAGGGCTCTGGGAGCAGTCGATCTGGAGATATTCAGCCCAAAAGTTGGTCCCCGGCATTGATTAACTCAGACCAGGGCTTCTAGCCCTTGAACAGTGACGTTTAGAGAATTCCCAGTTGCTACATTGTCTCCTATTGATTTCTTCCGTTGGTTGATCTGCGGCTTTCCTAGGTGTTAATTGCTGCCTGCTACCGTGTTACACATTCAATCACTGATTCACTCGCTCTTTCAGGGGCCCGCCTGATACAGGGAAGTGGCAGTTTGATTCCTGCCCTTGTTAACATTGTTACAATGTATAACTTACTTCTGAAACTAAACATATTTAATTGAAAGGTGAGGAGTATAAAATATAAGCTACAAAAGTAATGCCATGGCACACAAATAGATAAAAATACCAAAATACAAGGGGAGATACAAAATGCACACATACAAATTTTAAAACACAATTCCTTATCTTAAAGTGAAAGAAAGAGGAAGGAAGAAAAGGTAGAAGAGGAAAAACATATCCAAAGAGGGGAGAGCAAATGCAGGCAAGAGGGAAAGGGGGCTTTCTGCTATACTACTATTGTAGCCCAGTATGCTTTTTACCTTCTTGGCAACAAGGGCACATTGTTCACTCATTCCCAGCTTTTTGCCACTGTAACCCCCAGGTCCCTTTCTGTAGAGCTGCTGCTTAGCCAATTGGTCACAAGCCTGTAGCAGTGCATGGGATTTTTCTGTCCTAAATTCAAGACTTCACACTTCTCCTTATTGAACCTCATGAGTTTGTTTTTTTTTGACCCAATCTTCCAATTTTCCTAGGTCACTCTAAATCCTAGCCCTACCCTCCAGCATATCTATTACACCCCACAACTTGGTGTCATCTGTGAATGTGCTTAGGGTGCAATCCATCCCATCTTCCAGGTCAGTGGTGAAGACATTAAACAAAACCAGCCCTGAGACTGACCCCTGGGTCACAACATTTGATACTGGCTGCCAATTAGACCTTGAGCCATTGATTGCTACCCACTGAGCCTGATGATCCAGCCAGCTTTCTATCTACCTTACAGTCCATTCATCCAAACCATACTTCTTTAGCTTGCTTGAAAGAATACCATGGGAGATTGTATCAAAAGCCTTGCTAAAGTCAAGGTATATCATGTCCACTGCTCTCCCTGCATCCACAGAGCCAGCCATCTTGTCACAGAAGGCAATTAGACTGATCAAGCATGACTTGCCCTTGGTGAATCCATGCTGACTATTCCTGACCACCTTCTCCCCCAAGTGCTTAGAAATGGATTCCTTGAGGACCTGCTCCATGATTTTTCCAGGGACTGAGGTGGAAGCTGACTGGTCTGTAGCTCCCTAGATCCTCCTCCTTCCCTTTCTTAAATATGGGCACTATATGTGCCTTTTCTCAATCATCCAGGGCCTCTCCTGATCACCACACGTTTTCCAAGGTAATGGCCAGTGGCTCTGCAGTCACATCAGCCAACTCCCTCAGCACCTTCAGATGCATTGCATATGGCCCTATGGATTTGTCCAGCTCTTCTGAATAGTTCCTAACCTGTCATTTCACCATTGTTGATTGCTTATCTCTTCTCCAAACTGTGCTTCCTAGGGCAGTAATCTAGGAACTGACCTTGCCTGTGAAGACGAACGTAAAAAGGCATTGAGTACTTCAGCCTTTTCCTCATCAGCTGCCACTAGGTTGTCTCCACCATTTAGTAAGGGACCCACACTTTCCCTGACCTAATATGTAATGCCAGAGGATAATCATTGTTTTTTTCACCTAAGAACATTTTGAACATATCAGAGTGGAATTATAACAAACTTTGGAAGCAGATCCTCAACCTTCGGCAAAGGACTTCTTAACTAGCTTTCTTTCCCTGAAACCATTTAACAGCGATTATTGGACATTTGCTTATTTCACATGCCTTGTTTTCTTTCCTAACCTCTGTCCCATAGCATGTCAAGTCCAACATTAGGACGCATTATATCAGTTCATCATTGGATAAAACTCTCTATGCCGTAGTTTATTTCCTGAACTGCTAGGCTAGGGACAGAAGTTTCACATAAACCAGTATAAGTGATCAGAAACCAGTTCAAATCTAATGCAACAGAAGTTCATTGTGCATAAACTACTTTCAAAATTGCCAGAACTGATTTAAGGTAAAGCTGGATGGATGTAGTATCTGACTTAACTTGAATCTGGAGGAGATTTGGAACAGAAGCTCAATAAACTAATTTAACTGAAATCAGTTAACTCAGTCCCCTAGCATCCCAGGATGCTTTGCATGTCCCCCACAATCCCTACCTCACAGGGTGGGTGGGACAGCCTCTGCTCAAGCTGTATATGCTATAGCACCTCCCAGCTTCTGGCCTGGGCCACTGCAGGTATGTAGCTGCATTTCTGGAATTTAAAATGAATGTCTGTTTAGTTGTTTATCAGTTAAATCTACACAGCTCACACTAACCTGAGAAGATTGAATTGATTCATCCTCTGGCTTTTTGACTGCCTGTACTTAGCCATTAAGTCATCTGTTAGTAGCATCTTTAAACCAACAGGCACAATATAGTATCAATTGGATGTGCAGGTAGTGTAACTGAGCAGAGGCAGAGCAGGGCAGAAGCCCTAGATGCTATCTCTGGGTAGTAGAGAATGGGGAAGGATGCAAAAATAGCTGCTGCTACACTATTGGCAGCACAGTAGCTGGCAGTGCTCCATTTACTGTAGTTACCCAGGGCACAGAATTGCCCTGCTACACCTCTGAACATGAAAAAGGAATGCTTGATTTATGAATCCAAGAACTACATTAGGTGGTCAACTGATTGTTCCCTAGGAAAGAAGCAATATTGTAAGCCCTCAGAAATACAGGTCAAACACAAATGAGATTCTGCATCAGGATAATACTGAACATAAACATTTATCTTAAAACACAAACTGTATAATTGGCATGGGTTCACAGATAAGGGTCTGTGGGGTTTCTCACCTTCTTCCATAACATGGAGACAAGTTCCTGATAATCTGTTCTGATGGAAATTTCCATCTTGACACCATATCTAATATTCTGCTGTAAAATTTTCATGATAGTTTCATCATATATATCATACTGGAGGATGTTAAGCCTGGGCAAGTGACACATTAAACTTCATAAAGATGTATGCAGTGAGGGAAGTGAAGACTTTACTCACTGTCTGTTGAGATCCAATATGATACCATCACCTTGCATACCCTTCTATCATCTCTCCAGAGCATAGATATGTTACCCTAAAATGTAATAAAAAACATAACTCTAGTTAGTGGCCTATAAACTTGATTATTAAAAGGATAAATTACCGCAGGGAAACTTTAAGAAATAGAAATAAACAGTTTCAGATATTCAGTGAAAATATTCTTAAAAACCTCACCAAAATATTTTTGTTCACTGGATATTAATTAGTGCTAATAATGAATCAGAAGCCATTGTATGGCATAGTGAATAAAAGAAAGCTATAGGAAAAAGAGGGGATTATATGAGTTGGAGGTGTTGTTTTGTCACCAGTAGCATAGCAAAGGGTGGGTAACTAGGACACCAGTCTCTGGCACCTAGTTAGAGTGGGCACAAGAATGGCAGCCATGGCTACTACCAACTCAGACTCTGATAGTTGTACCTTTGTTTGTCACCTGTTGCTACGCAATTTGTCTACTAATATTAAAAGGCATTGCATTGCAGGGGAATTAAACTCTTGAGATGCTATATTTTTCATTCAAATAATACAACCAAAGGGAGAAACATGTTAGAAAGTGTGTCAGATTTTTGTTCTATTAATTTTTTGCATAACAAGATAATCTAAGACACAATAGAGCCAAACAGTAATAGAGGGGATATGGAGATCACACTCTGGAGAATTTTGTGCACATGGCCACATAGATGGCTAGGGTTAGATTACATCCAAAAAGCACCACCTCCAGGGTTATGTGTGGTGAACTTGAGGGCTGCAGAAGGACCACAGAGGTGAAACAATCATTCAGATTGACTGTAAACTTTCAGCAACAGAAAACAATCACAAATCTGAGAGAAATCAGGTTTGATGCATATGCTGACAAAAGGAGGTTTTCAAAGGGAAATGTCATGTTTACCTTGCATCTGATCCCTTGGCTCAGATGAAAAACACTAAAGCAAATCCAGGGACCAAAGCTTATTTGAGCTTTTTCTTTCCTGAATGGTCTCAAGGGCTGGCAATAACTTCAGGCCACTTAGAAAACCATGTTTTTAACCCAGCCTTCAGCTCAAACAGGCAAAAAAGAACTGAGCAAAGCCAAAGTATTCATGTTTTCCAAAGCATTGAAACTAGCAGCTTCTCTTACCTCCCCTAATACAACTGATCACTTGCACTCTGACCCCCACTTACTGTAAATCACATAAGAGACCAGAGGTCTTACGGGGTTCCCTTAGGTGGCCAAGGTATGGGTGGAACTAACCACGCAGTTGGTCAGGCACCATAGACACCATCACATGGAATTTCTGGATTACTCTAGTGCTTACACAGTGAATGCATTATAGTCAAAATGTAGTTTCCAAAAATCAATAAGGGAAAAATTGTAGCATAAAATTGGAGGCAGCTGTGGCAGGAAGATTGTACCCTTTGCTTTTCACAGTGAAGAAAGGTTTTCTAAAATGTTCTGTATGTTATTATTAAATAGTGAAGAGCTACAGATCAAAAGACCTATAGATCATTTGGAAATTGTTATCAATAATCTTGTTTGTCATTCTAAGTCCTGGAAAGAGCAATGAAAACTAAATTATCAGTACACAGTAACAGATGCTGGTTACTGAAAAAAATCTCTGCAACCTATTTAATTTCAAGTAAACTATACAAAATAGAACACACTGGCACTGATCTAGGTTGGTTATGCAATATTATCGACTATTTTGGGGAATATTTACTTAAAAATGTACTTTGATCTTGTGTTTCCCTGAAATTCAGCATCAATACAGATAAAACTCTCAGTAAAGTGACCTCAATGTGTTAGATCAATAACAGATCCCAGGAATATATTGAAACTTCTCTTTTTTCATTACACCTTGTCCATCTTATCTATTCTATGGTGTTATAGTGGTGTCCTTCACATTAGTATCTGAGCACTTCCAAAGTAAATGTGATAGCAGAAGTGAAGTCCCTACTGAACTTGATGGAGTTTGTCTTCTCTCTTCGAGGTAAATACTTTGCTTGAGATGGGGTTTTTGGTTTTCTTTTCGTTTATTTTAATAATACATTGATTTCCAACCCCAGATTGCTTCAGTTTTAGAAGAGATGGATCAGTTTGCTGGCCAAAAAAAATATGAAAAAAGAAACACTGCTAATACTAGCTTATCGGCTAGAAACTGTTTTCATTGCTAATGTAGGAAGGCTTATTATCTCAACTAAGCAGACACGCGTCATTAACTCAAAGGAAAATATCTCAACTTTACCATCCTTTACCTCATAAAGTCATATTATACATTTGCTGAAATAATATCAAGGGACTTATGCAGATAATAGACAAAAAAATTAAAAGCTAAAACTGCCTCTATAGCATTTTTTTTGAAGGAGAGGAAGCCACCCATAATAAACTACTTTCATATTGCTTTTAAGGGCTCCTGTCAAACAATGTTAGGCTCTGGACACAGTCACTCTTCATTTTCTTTGTTACTACCAGTGAGAATTCAATGTATGGACCAAGGGGACAATACTTCCCTTAATCCCCTTTATAAAAGCAAGCCATATTCTCAACTCATGTAAATTGCTATATGCCCATTGGACACTTTGATCTACATTGGTTTGGGATTTAGTCCACAGACAAGCAAAGCTTTTATTAAATTCCTACACTTTTTTTTCCAAATTGGACATTAACATTTGAAAGGGAAAAAATATATATAAAATAAATATTTCTAGAAGAAAAACCCTGGAAATATATTCCAGACTATTTCCAGTCTATTAGGTAAACACAATTAGTTTTGTAAAATGCATGGTAATTTCCCAAGAGACCAGAATACATGCCTGTGTGTGGATTAAAAGTGCTTTAAAATTACTATATACTGGACACATTTACACATGCTATTAATGCTATAAACACTTACTGTGCAGTAAAATACTGTGCAGTATACCTTCCCTTGGAGCACGTCTACATGTGCTCCCTGTTGCAAGCAAATCTGCTCCCAATGGGAGCAGCACAATACAGGGCTGCTTCTAACCTGGTTTGGCCCCCTGTAGCAGCCAAGGGAAACTCCAGGCTCCCCCCAAGGTGCTTGCCCAGGAGCTGGCAGGGAGTTATGGGGCCAATCCTGATATGCACAGGGCCAAGAGACCTCTGCCAGCTGTCTTTTGGCCCTGTGCACAGTGGGAAGGGTCCTGATGTGCATGGGGCTTGGAGGGATCTGCTGCTGCAGAACTCTCCCAGCCCCATGCCTATAGGGACAAGCCCCATGCCCAGTGGTACTTCCCTGTGTAGCTGGGAAGCAGTCCCATTTCTGGAGCAGCTCCCAGACAGCCCCCTGCTGAGCTGGGATGCCCCACCCAGCTGGGGGCTGGCTGAGAGCTACCCCAGAAGCAGGGCAGCTCCTGTCTAGTCCCCGGCTGGGTGGGTAAGCAGAGAGCTACCCTGTTCCAGCACTGCTCAGTTCCTGGCTCCTGGGGGGACCCAGAATTGGGTATCACCATGACTGGAGGAGTTTGCCATCCCCTGTGGCTCCCTCACACTGGGGCTGACTGGGAGAAAACTTGCACCTAGTCAGCATCTACACATGCACTACTGTGTAGTTAGTTTACTACCTGTGCAGTAGACTTAGTTACTGTACAGTAAATGGTGTGGACATGTAGATGATGATGCTTTACTGCACAGTAGATTAGTCTACTGCAATGTATAGCATCTCCTGTAGACACAAACACTTAGAGCTTAGAAAGTCTTTGGTGTTGATTACTGAGACCAGTATGGGGAAAAAATGTTGTACAAACTAGTTTGTTGCTTATGCAGATATTTAGAGTATCTTGACTACCTTGCAAAATTATAGAAATACAGTTAGTCAATTTCAGTCATTAAAATTGCCCTCCATCTTTGGAGAACACCAGGTAGTTTGTAGAGTTTTTTTTGCTTCTATGATTTCTGTCATCTTTGCTCTTTAATTTGCTCTTCCCCCATTGTGGCCTTGACCCATTGAGTCTTTACCCATTGTGGTCACATACATACAACATGTGTATACTGTAAAATAATTTTTGATGAAACTGAATATTGCAGTGGCACAATACATATTTTATTTTTAGGTATCAAGGAATTCATCCTCCTTCCCAAAGTTAAGTAATCATAGGATTCTTTGTAGCCCTCCAAGGAATGATGAAACATCCATTTGAACCCACAGGACTGGGAGCAGGCCTGGGACTTAGAAGGAAAATATTCTCAGATGCAGTGTTGTTGATTGGGGCACAAATATTGTTGATGGAGGAATGACTAACAGAGTGGGAATAAAACACATTGGAGTAGGGGATAGAAAACTAAGGAAAAGAACATCCACAAGTGCAAACAGTTCTAAAGGAATCTTAGAAAATGATGAATAATTAATTTAGGATATGGCAGATTCAACTTCATTTATTTCAATTAGATATATTAATAAAATTAGAAATAGGAGGATGCGATCTAAAGAAAACATGGGGACTCTTTTAACCTCTTAGAGGATGATTAGGCTTTTCAGAATCAGCAAAGAATCAGTCCCTCCTCTAACAAATAACAGGTTTTGTGCCTCAGGCAAAGGAGAAGAGAAGGATGAACTAGGGAATGGATTGATTACAAGAACATTTTTGCAGGGCGATGAGGAGGTTAATGTGCTTACAACGCTGAAGAGAGAATTACTTCAGTCAAGATCAAGAAAAACAGGCTCAGGAGATTCTCCACTTGAGAGGCAAGCAAGAAAAAAAAAGAGAAAAGTAAAACAAGAGAAAAGGAAAAACAAGTTAGAGGAACTCATAATGGTGATTAAGAGGACCCTGAGGCAGGCATGTTGATTGCTTGTGGAGTCTCAGGGCCCTGTAATTTTGGGTGGCTCCAGGAGCTTTTAACACCAGTATGGTTTGCACATTAAAACCTGAAACTAGTTTTAAGCATTTGTTAGGTGGCTCAAAGTTATACCCCTCCAGGCCAGGATTCTCTCTGATCTGTGTTACCCAGCTCTGTTACAATAAGCCATTTTAGGCTACACCTTACTATAAGGACCCTTAGTGTAAACACCTGCTCCACCTGCTCCTGTTGGCCCAGATCAGGCTCCCTGCTTCCCTCTGCCCCCCCCCCCCCCCCCCCCCCCCTCTGTGGGCGGGCACTCTTTCTTTTTCGG
>NW_005842237.1:48355-88145 GCF_000455745.1 Alligator sinensis
CCGCCTCCACTTACTTGTGGCTGTCCATGCTGTCTTTCCGGGGCAACGGGGGCAGGCAAGAGTTAAACTGCCTGCCTGGCTGCCCCTGCTACTGCTGATGATCTCCGGGTGGGCTCAGTCTGGAAAGAGCAGCATCCCAGCAGGGGTGGGGAGGTGGATAGACAGGTTAACCCTTTCCTGCCTGCTCCCCAGGGCAGAGAGCACAGGGGCCTGCAAGTAAGTAGGGAGAGGGGTGTGAGGGTAACCCTGAGTAGAAGGGGGAGTCATGGGGGAGGGGAGATGATGGGCCAGGGGAACCCCAGAGGGTAGGGGGGGAAGCCCAGAATGGGAGGGTAGAGGATTATTACCTTTCAGTCCTCCAGGCCTCTGTGTTATGTCCTTTATTAGTAATGCTATTACATGTGTGTATGCCTTTAAGAGTATTATGTAAAAGTTGTGGCAGACAAGGTTCCTTGGGTGAATTTGATATCTTTTATTAGACCAACCCAAATGGTTGGAGAATAGTTATTAAGCAAGCTTTCGGGTTCAAAAACCCTTCGTCAGGCTCAGGAAGCTGCAGCAGTTGGTGTGTGCTCTTCCTGGATGGAATGAAAAGTAAAGAAGCCAGGGGCTGGGCTGGGCTGGGGAGTCAGTTGCCAGGCAGATTGTAATGTATCAAAAATCCAATGTCTATGTTTAGTCCCTGATCTCTAGTATCCAGCAGGTTGATGAAATGGAGCTCATAGGCTCGTCTCTGGGATGTGTTGTGTAAATTTCCCTTGAGGATCAGGACTGAGAGATTGGAGAGAGAGTGGCCCTCTTGTGAGAAATGTGCCCCCACCGGTAATTGGGTGTTTCTGTCTTTGATGGATTTCCGGTGTGCATTCATTCTGGTGCGCAGTTGTTGTCTGGTCTCTCCTACATATCTTCCATCAGGGCATTTGGTGCATTGGATGAGATATATTACATGTATAGAGGTGCAGCTGTAAGATCCTGGGATGCTGATGGCTCTGTTGTGGGGTGTAGTAGTAGTGGGGTGGTGGAGATGTGGGGGCAGGTTTTGCATTTCTTGTCATGGCACGGTCTGGATCCTTTTGGTGTGTTCTGGGGTTGAGGAAGTTTGCTTCTGGTGATGAGGTTGGCGAGGTTCGGTGCTTGTCTGAAGGCTAGGATGGGTGGTTCTGGGAAGATCTTTTTAAGAATAGGGTCTTTTTCTAATATGGTTTGCAATTTTTTGAGGATTTTCCGTACAGGTTCAAGGGATGGGTGATAGGTCATAACCAGCGGTGTGCGATTTGTGGGTGTTTTTCTTCTGTACTGCAGCAGTTCTTCACGTGGTATCCAGGTGGCTCTTTCAAACGTGCGATCTACCTCTCCGGAGAAGTGTCCTTGCTGGGTGAAAGCCTTTTTAAGATTGGTGAGGTGGCAATCCCGGGTGTTCTCTTCAGTACAGATGCGGTGGTATCTGAGGGCTTGGCTGTATATCACTGCCATGTAAAAGTTGTTACATTTGCTGCGGGTTGTAGGGGGGAACAGCAGAACAGTAGGCTCTCTAAATAAGCAAGCTTTATCATTTTATAAGTTTAACTCTTTGGTCTTTTGAGAACGACACATTATGGGTCTTGTACCAGTTATTGAGATTAAGACAAGGTTGTTCTTAACTATAAGCAAATTTACTTAACCCCAACAGTTACAGTTCTAAATTAAACAGCCAAAATAAGCTTACCAGTTACAATTCTATTACCGTAGTAAGTCAAAAACAATACAACATACTCACTATCCCAAGATTTAATGAATGTGGCATCACTGGATGGTCAGTCTGCGAGGTCTTGTCCAGGTTCCTGACTTCTTCATCTGCGTTCTGAATCTTGGATCAGCGACTGGATCATTCAAGAGTAGTTTCCAGAGGGTGCATTCTCTCACCTCTTTTTATATACCAGATAGCTTGCATTTCATAATGCATCAAATTAGTTTAAGCCTTCCTCCTAATGCAAATTATTAATTTTTCTTCTGTTTGCCAAATATTGTTACCCTTAACTAGAATTTTTTACTCTGAGGTAATCTTGTCAATTCTTAGCTGGGGGGTAGTTTTTCTCTGGCTGTTCCTCTTTTGCCCAGGGCATATTTATTCAGTTTAGTTAGCCAACTTCCTGATTCATTTTAAGTCAGGGACAGTATTTTTCCATCTGCTCCTTTTTCACCCGGTGCAAGTCTCAACCACAATTCAAGCTAAGTAGGCAGCTTCAGGTAAGCATAAAGGTCAAACCCCAGGCCTGAAGGAATTTGGGTTTCAACATCAGCTGGCCAAACGTGAGCTAGCACAAACTCCAATCAGCGTTTGTGCCTCGCAATGTAAGGTGTAACAAGGCCCTTGGACTCTTTGTTAGATAGTATTAAACACGGAAACTTGCAATATTTTCTGTAGCCTGAGTGTTCAGTGGGAGAACAGGCAGACAAGGTTCTTTGGGTGAATCTGATATCTTTTATTAGACCAACTTAAATGGCTGGAAAACAATTATTAAGCAAGCATTCGGGTTCAAAAACCCTTCGTCAGGCTAAGGAAGTTTCAGCAGTTGGTGTGTGCTCTTCCTGGATGGAATGAAAAGTAAAAAAGCCAGGGGCTGGTATGCATACAAGACAGGTAGTCAGTGAAAATGTAGATTGAGGAGTCAATGGGTGAGAGACAGGCTGCGGGGGTGGGGAAAGAGAGAAGGGGGATGAATAGTGGAGAGATACCTGGGGAGTGAGATGTCAGGCAGGTTATAATGTGTCATAAATCCAATGTCTATATTTAGTCCATGATTTTTAGTATCCAGGAGGTTGATGAAGTGGAGTTCCTAGGCTCGATTCTGGGAAGTGTTTTGTAAGTTTCCTTTGAGGATCAGGACTGAGAGGTTGGAGAGAGAGTGGTTTTCTTGTGAGAAATGTGCCCCCACAACAAATTGGGTATTCCTGTCTTTGATAGGTTTCCGCTGTGCGTTCATTCTGGTGCGCAGTTGTTGTTTGGTTACATATCTTCCATCAGGGCATTTGGTGCATTGGATGAGATATATTACATTTCTGGAGGTGCAGCTGGAAGATCTGGGAATGCTGAAGGCTCTGTTGTGGGGTGTAGTAAATGTGGGGGTGGTGGAGATGTGTTGGCAAGTTTTGCATGTCCTGTCATGGCACGGTCTGGATCCACTTGGTGTGTTCTGGGACTGAGGAAGTTTGCTTCTGGTGATGAGGTTAGCGAGGTTCGGTGCTTTTTTGAAGGCTAGAATGGGTGGTTCTGGGAAGATCTTTTTAAGAATAGGGTCTCTTTCTAGTATGGGTTGCAATTGTTTGAGGATTTTCTGTACGGGTTCAAGGGAGGTTATATGTCATAACCAGCAGTGTGTGATTTGTGCGGGTTTTTCTTCTGTACTGCCACAGTTCTTCACGTGGTATCCGGGTGGCTCTTTCAAACGTGCGATCTACCTCTCTGGAGGAGTGTCCTTGTTGGGTGAAAGCCTTTTTAAGATTGGTGAGGTGGCAATCCCGGGTGTTCTCTTCAGTACAAGTGCGGTGGTATCTGAGGGCTTGGCTGTATATCACAGCTTTTTTGGTGTGTTTAGGGTGATTGCTGCTTCTGTGCAGATATGTACGTTGGTCTGTGGGTTTCTTGTATAACGTGGGCTGTATTTTATCATTTTGGATACTGATCATCGTGTCTAAAAAGAAGATGCTGGTGCTGGAGTATTCTAGAGAAAGTTGGATGGAGGGATGGTGATTGTTGAATTTCTGATGGAACTGAGTCAGAGATTGCAGGTTTTCAGTCCAAATGATGAAGATGTCATCACAGTGGGAGTAGATTCTCTTTCAGTTTTTGGAGATAGGAGGATTTAGATACAGCCATCATCCAGGAAACAAGACAGACATGATGTTCTGAAAGCTCAGAGCATCCAGTCTTTCTGTGTATAATAGTTCTTATCAGCTAGAGATACTGTTTTATACTATTTGCTCTCAATATAGCAGGTACTAGAACTTCATCCAGAAAGAGTTTTTTAATGGACTTCAACTGTCTGACCTATAATGTGTCACATCCAATCTGTGGCCCCCAGGGTCACGAAAAGAGGAAAGAACTTCTTTCCTTCTTTCTTGTTAGTTGACAAGAATGTTACAGGTATTTTTTTATTTTTTGCTCTGGGAGAAAAATCCTAAACAACTACACACTCATGGCTTTTCATGGGAGAGCAGTGACTCTCCAGGGAGAAAATGAATATATTTATGTGGCCTTAGACTGCAGGGAAATTATTGCAACCCATACAGTCCCCTTACTCACTCTGCAACTGTTTCCAGTCTTTAAGGGGAAGATGGAAACAAGAATTCACTGAAATGAAGTAGGACTTATGTGTAATTTGTGGGCCTAATTCAAAATGAGGTCCTGGACACCATGATTTAGCTATGATCTAATCCTGGAAGCATCAGTTCTGTAGAGACCTCAGTCTTCTTAATAATATTTTTCAGTGGGCTTCTCTACACAAGGTGCTATGTCACCATAGTGATGAGCTACAGTGATGTAGCATCAGCAGGCATGAACTGTGACACCGACACTACTGTGTAGTAGGGTCAGAAATGACCCATGCACCACTGGACTGCACAATAACAGCAGTTACTGCACAGTCATTTAGTACAAGCTAAAGCCAAGTACTAAATGACTGTCCATTAACAACTGTGCAGTCAGGGGCACATGTAGACAGGCCCACTTATCTCTGCCTCCTTCCAGAAACACTTCCAGCTTGACAGCAATAATGCAACTGAGGAGGTGTAACTGGGGCAGCTAGACTGGGCATCACCTTTGAGTGAGGGGAGCACAAAATAGTAACCATTGCAGCAGTGCCTGAACGAGCCACTGTTATCTGCACCATAGCAGTTGGCACTACCCTAGGCATGCAGCTGCTAAGCCTCTTCTTGACAGGGTTGACCAGCTCAGTGCCTATGTAACACTTAAACCTAGATGGGGTCCAGGACCTAGATGTTCCTCTACCTTGTTTACCCAAGGGTCTCAATCTGGAAGGGATTATCAGATCACATGGAATAGATCAGGTTCCACACACAATGCAGCATTGGTTGGCACTTTTAAAAAGAAAGGGGATGCTGCCATCACTGTATAATCTAATATTTCAGTAGAGTTAATGGCTGTTGAATTGTAACATACATAAACTATGAAGCAGGAGCTAGAAGTCACTTCCCCACCCCTTACCCCTGACACATACATGCGTGTGCGCGCACACATTTTAACCGCAAGATTAATCACTCTTATACTTGTTTTCTAGCTCTCTGGCTCCGTGACTCTAATTCATTCTTGTAGTTTCAACAGGAGGGGTAAAAAGTGCTGCCTAGCATGTAGCCCAATGGTAAAGGCATTCCACTGAGAAGAGGGTTTGAACTCCATTAGGCAGAGGAAGGAGTCCTGCACATCCTGAGTAAAAATGGCTACAGGGGAACTTTAGCTAAACCTCGTCAAATGAACTTTAGATATAGCATCCCGCAACCATTTTGAAATGCTCAGGGTTTTAATATACATAGTGGTGAGCCATTTTAATTAGAGTGGCTGTTTGAGAACTGCTCTAATTAACCCCTGCCCCCCCCCACACACATCCTCTAGAATGTGTATAGACAGCACAAATGCCTAAAACACATTATGCATTTTTTTACATTATGGGCATCTATATACATGCTCTGAGGTGGGGGCATGGGGGAGGTGTTTTATTTAAAGTGGCTCTGAGTGCCACTCTAATTAAAGCACTCACATCATAATGTGTATTCAGTGTCCTGAACTTCAAAATGGTGGTGGGGGTGCTTTAACTAAAGCTTGTTCGGTGAGCTTTAACTAAAGCACCCCCATCACTATTTTGAAATGCAGGGACACTGAATATATGTTATGCAGAGGCTGATTCACAGCAGACTAGATTAACTGAGCGGCAGAGCTCTGTCATGTGTATAGATGCCCTATAAGCTTAAGAGGCTTACCCAAGGTCATGTCCCCAAGAATGCAGAAGGAACTGAACCAGGGTCTCTTAAATCCAAAGTACATTTCTCCTTTGTACTGGGCTATTAGTTTGAAGTCAACATTTTTGTTCTAGGTTATTTTTCTTTCCATGCTATTTCCTATTCTATTTTCTATCAATATTTGTAATGCATAACATGATTGATATGTGAGCAAGGTTTGCCTCAAGAAATGAGACAAGTAGCTTTATGTATTAGCAATACTTGTAAACTATCTTGAACATATAGAGGAAATGACTGTCAACTTTGAAAACAGTATTGCTAAACATAATTCACTGTCTTGGTATGCTTTAAAAAAAGAGAACTTTTATTCCTTTGGTCAATTTATTTAAATGTCACCTGCACAGGAAATAGAAGAAGTCTTAAGTTATGTTGGACTGAAAACAAGGTTCTCCTCTTTATATTTCCATACTACAAGTACCACCTTAATGGCATTCCAAGTCTTTCAGAGAAACATAAAACAAGTCCTTGAACTATGCTTCATTTTTCCTATGCTTTAGCTACTAAATTATTCTCCTGTGGGGTTAACAAGTTTCTGATGAACTACTAACTGCAAAAGTTCATTTTTTTTACTATTAGAGAGGCTTATAGCATAGCACCAAAATCACAGAATGAATTTCAAATGACAAAGCTCCAAATTTTCCTTTGTTAAATTTAAAATATAAGTGTGCAGAGATCAATAGCAAGAAAAGCTTACATTGTTCCACCTCTGTAATAGTACCATTATAGTTCTTTTATTAGAACTCTTATTTCTGAGTACTAAATGACTAATATCCTGATTTCTTAATGTTTACATGCTGTATTTATTCTTTCATGCCTCTGTGAAGGAAATCAGTTCCAACACAGTCTTTGGAAGCTTGCTGTCCTTAACTGCTTAAGATGACAAAAAACTTATTTTGTTTCTTACATCTACCTTATAGTTACCATTCTTGGTGTAAAATGGAGGGCTTGTATATTTAGAACACTGCTGAGCAATCTGTTTATTTAAAACAACCTTTTCAAAGTGTTTATAATTGGCTAAGAAGTATTTAATGTGTCAATTTTTTGTAACTATGAATATAATTTTCATGGATATTTGAAGTAATTGATATGAAGGACAGCTCATGAAAATCTAAATGCTCTTGTGAAGACTCAGTGGGCAGAATCCTAGGGTTGGTTGGGAACTACATTTTTAATATGTAGGATAATCAGTAATTACAATGTTTTATATTTTTATATGAAAGATGGAACAAATATAAAGTACAAATTAATTTCATAACAGAAAATCCAAACCTACTATTACAAGAGGGTTTAAAATGGATAATAGTAACTTTATCAAAATGTTGTTTCAAAATCAACATATTTGAGTGAAACACTTCACTTTTGACAAACCAGAATTTTCCAACGGGAGAAAGAAATGACAGAAATGTTGTGAGCAGCTCTAATTACAACATTTCAAAACATACTGACAGATGCTGTTGCTCTATGGTTGTGGCTTTTGCTGTCTTTCTCATTTTTCCTGATGATGTTTCCAACTCTTGGGTTTTTTTTCCTTGACAACAGTAGTAGGGCTGATGGCCCTCTTCCCTGTAGCAGCTCTTCAGGATGGCATCAGTACTAGATCATCCCTCTAATGAGCCATGTCAGTACATATTCACATGTGCACATGCATGCGTGTGCACACACTCCCCCCAGTTGGTTTATAAGGCAGTTTTCATTATTAAATGATTTCAATTTTTTTTTTATTATGTGATCAAGATCAAAATTCAGACAGCTAAATCATGCTTAGGCCAGTGATGAGGAATACACTATCTCCATGAAAAGCCATTTTCTTCTCTTACAATGGTTGTTTCTCACCTGTGTTCATCCTTACTGATAATTTACTGTAAACACTGGGTTTTTGTCATGGTTTTATTCTTCTCAAACAAAATACATGAAGCCAGAGTATAAAGGGCTACAAGAAAACATATTTCAGGTTTAATCTATTAATTCACATGCAACTATGCTTATTATATAACTATTCAAATTCATACACATAAAACATTGTTTTCACTATGATTTGATGAAGAACAAAAACAGTTTCAGAAGGGTCACAGTAAAGTACGTTAAGAAAGTATAAATCTGGTCAGACCAAATCAAGGTGTGGATGTAGTAAGTGTGTATTAAAGTTTTATTTTCACTATTCATCTAGTTTTGTGTGAATATTATACCTTTCCTCCCATAAATAGTTTCACTCTCAGCATTTCCATGCAGTATCATGCAGATTTATTGGAATGTTTCCTGAATGAAAATGCTTACTTATGTCATTAACGAAAATGAAGTTGTGATAAACTAAGGTACTTCTGATATGGATCATTGTGCTAATGATCAATATCTGCAGTCTTGTAGGGCTTACCATTCTTACAAAAGAGATTTATAAATGCCAATTACAATCTATTTATGTGTCACTTCAAGTTAGTGCACTGAAAACTCATTGATATTAGCTGTTTCAGATATTTTAATGTAAGATGCCTAATAGATCAGTTTCACAGAGAAAATTCCTGAGTGATTTAGCATGCATATAGAATAACATGTTTAATATTATGTATGCAGCATAGCATGTTAAACACTATATCTGTCTATTCCTACTCCAAATTCAACAGCAATGTATATAGAATGTTATGGGATGTGGAGGGGGCAGTTCATATTTTTGACTTCATATGCCATATTTTGTTCAGAGACAGCAAAGGGTGTACGTTTTCTAAGGGTGAAGATATTTCTCTTTTCAGAGGTCTAATTAGCATGCTTAAGGTCTTTGGCAAAAGAAAGTCCTCTTATGACAAAAGCTTATTATCAGCCTAGGTACCAGAGACATCTGTGACAGTGAGTTTAGCTACTGCAGAAAATCTACTGATAAATGACTTCATAGGATGCTTTCAAAGACAATCCCTGTGTACTTGGCTGATTAATGAATTTTATAAGCCAAAAAAAAATGCTTCTGCAAGGTCATGCTGTGACATTATTTTCCCGTTGTTACAATAGATGTAAAATAACACTATGTCAACACAACTACCTAGAGTAGATATGTTAATAATAGTGGGGCATATTGCTTCCAAATTTATATTTTTCTTATCAGTAACAGTAATGTGCTATCATTATACATGAACATAAAAAGAGACATTTCCTAATTTGTCCTTTACTATGAGCATTTTAGGTACAATTCGCAAAGAGGCTTGGGCAGAGATACTGAACATTTCTGCACTTAAATATTAGTTGATCGCCTTCAGGAGTGGAATTCACAAGAAAGCCCAAGCTAGACACCTAAATTTTCTAGAGTTTAAATGGCATCTATGCAAGTTAGGTGATGCTCAGTACTGTAAACAGGGGAAGATCTAACACAGCAAATAGAAAACATATCTAAAATCCCAACTGTCTCCTAGAGTTGGGCACCAATTTGCAGCTGGTGTTCACAAACCTACACTTAGACTAAGAGGACATTATTGTTTCGTTGTACAAAATCAACTGGCACTTTCAAAGCATGATCAGTGATGGTGCCTGCCTTTTATGTAATAGTCTACTGGTTAGGACACTTGCCTAGGAAGTTGGAGGCCTAGGTTATAGGCCCTTCTCTGCCTGAGGGTTTCTAACATATATTTTTAACCTCCTAGGAGGGTGCCCTAACCTCTAGGCTACAGGCTAAGCTAAATTAGGGGCACTCCCCATCTCTTCTAATGAAGCTGTGCCACTATGCGGAAAGGCATGATAATATGGCTCAGAAAAAGGACAATCTGAGGTGGGAAGAAGACTTCTGTATTCTGCTTCCAGATCCCACTGCTATTTAGGAGCATGCTATGGATACTTGTCCTGGACTGAGCCCCTCAAATGATTTAGGCATAGGTTTGCTTAGTTTACAAATTCCAAACAGGCTTAGGTGCGCGCTAAGCATCAAGGCATTTTTACCTGGGCTTTGGGGTGGGAGCAATTTAATTAGAGTAGCTCTCAGGAGCCACTCTAATTAAAACACTCACAGAGTCTCATGTATTCAGCATCCTGCATTTCAAAATGGTGGTGCGGGCACTTTAAAGCTCATTCAAGGAGATTTAGTTAAAGCTCTCGGGTGTGGAGAGCAGGGGGGGTGGGAACATGCTTTAATTAGAGCGGCTCTGAGTTGAGAGCCACTCTAAAGCACCCAGAGTATCTTGTGTATCAGTGTCCCCACACTTAAAAATGGCAGTGGAGGCACTTTAACTAAAGCTCGTTGAATGAGGTTTAGTTAAAGGGCCCCTGCCGCCATTTTTAAGTGCAGGGATGCTGATACATGAGACAGTGGAGCGTGCTGGAGTATGGTAATTACCACACTCCAGCAGACTCAATTAATCAAGTCATCTTCAATGCACTGTAATTATAGAGCATTGGAGCAGACTCGCTGCTCATGCATAGGTGCCCTAAATGTCTAGGAACATAAGTATTTTAGGTCGGTTTTCTGTGGATCACTGTCTCAATGTCAGTACTTCCCATGTCCTATGTTAGGTGTTTTGGTTCTTTTGTATCTCTTATAAAGGAATTTATATGTAGCGATAGAGACTATCCTATTCATAGACAAATGAGGGTGTGTACTGGCATTACATTTAAACCTAACCACTAACCAGGGTTAAGTTGATCCAAATGCCCACTTCTATAGGCATTCAGAGGGTTTATTTCAGCCAAAAAATGTAAGGGGAATAAATGGGCTGCATGGAATTGACTTAATAGGACTGTTACCACCTTCTTTGACCTCCGCCCCCTCCTCCGTGCGTGCGTGCGTATGCACTCATGTGCACACACACACACACACACACTGCTCAAGAGGAAAAGTGGACATCTTGTTTCTATAAGAACCTTGAGAGACAGCAGGCAGTTGAATATAAACTAGAGCATCTTGAAGGTTGCTCTAACTTATGCTATAGCAGTGATTTTCCTTTCTAAAGACCTTTCAGTCTTCAAGATAGATGGAGGTGTGCTTTGAAATGATGAAGCATGGTAGAATTGAATAGCTGTTTATATCAACTTTAAACAAGTTTCAAGAGAATGTTCTGCCTGTAAATAGCTATTTTAATTAAAACAACATTGTACTGAGCAGCAAAGATCAATGCATGTATAAATATCCGATACAAAGTAACTGATAAAAGTTATTTGAATAAAGTCGACATGCACTATTCGAATTACCTTATGCAGAGTGCTGCCATTAAATTTTGAATTCCCATAGTTTTATTGGTGTTGCAGCTTAGTTTTTTATGTGCTTATGTATTAGAGCTGGTTAGAAAATTTCTCCCTCTGACTTGTTATTGAAACAAATATTGCAAAGGTAAGGAAAAAAAAAGGAGGAGGCAGGGGGGGGTCCCCAACTTTGGTCCCCAAATTTGGTTTCCCAGAATTTTTGTATTCCTACTAATCTAAAATTTTGTTGAAAATGGGTGTTGTGGATGACTTTCGGTGAGGCTACACATTTTGTAGTTCATTTGATCTTCAGATGCTGAAACCATGAAAAAAGTAAATATGTTTTCACAGATGATTTCCTGGGTTTTATTCTCTTTTCAGAGGGAAGTGTTTTTTGCAATCTCTTTTATTAGACCAGTTTCAGGAAAGAAGCAAAACTAAATGAAGAAACTAACCAAAAAAACCCACAACCCTTGCCTCATTCATTTTCTGGACCATCACAGCTACAACAAGAAACCAATCCAAGTATTCTCTCTTAAGAAATCAGTTGTATAAATTAGACACAGGCCTGTTCAGAGTCCTAAATATCTGGCGGCTATTTGTATGAAAACCTTCATTTAAATAATGAGTTCTGAAGATGCAGAAAAATCTCATAGAGCAGTAAAGGAATCTGTGGTTTTTCCCCCCTGCTCCCTCCCTTTGTCCTCTTCCATAGTATTGTATTCCTTGTCATGATGTAACCTTTAGATTTGAAACATTTGGAGTTAGAGATTGTCTTGTTCTGTGTATACAGCACCTAGTACAATTCTAACTATTCTTCTGGACACTGCCTTACTGTAAATATTCAGTATTAAATTAAAGTACTTTTTTACAGTAGTAAAAATAATTAAAAAAAAGACTTTTATGTTTAAGGACCCCTCTCCTTGGCTACAGCCAAAATAGAGAAGGCTCTCTGTTTAACTACCATGACACCAACTCATATTCCTTCCCTCTGTGTGGAAGTCTAAGAGGTACTTCCTAACTTACTTCAGGTTGTTTTTCAATCTTTATTAATTGTATTGGCTTGCTTTAAAAGGGACTCAGCCCTGCTTCTTGTTTTCAGATTCACTTAAAACATAATGAGGAACAAAGAACTGACTGTACTGAATAGTGGAATGATCTCTCATGGAAGTCTGCATTTTGAAATAGTCTTCTGTGAGCTAGATGCCAGAACTGCTTGGTGAAATTCTATGGCCAATTTTATGTAGAAGATCAGGCTTGATGATCATATTGCTTAAAGCCTATGGAAATGGCATAGTGAAAGCCATCCCCATAGTACATTTATGTAGGACTGCATAAACCACCTGAAAACATACTATGAGGAGAAGTTTTATCTTAGACATGGAGAAGGAATTGTGTAATCTAATATCATTGTTACTTCTCACTATAAACTACAAGATAGATTGATTTTTATTTTTATTTTTTTGTTTTTATAATTAGGAGTAGTCTTATATTTATGAAATTGTATTCATGGGGGAGGGGGACTTCTCTACCTCAAACACTGTACAATATGAGCACTTAGGCATGCCTATGATATTCTGTATGACCTTGCACTTCTCGCATATGTATTTTGTTTCCTCCTCCTTCAGCTACCAGTTCAGGAACTAGGGTAAAAAGAACTGGCATCTTTTAATATGTTCCTCTTGCCAAATAAAAGCTGAAGAACATGATATGATTCTTGAATTCTTAGCTCATAACTGGTAACAGAATTCAAACATCTGCTTAAAACCTTGGTTAGATGACTGTTGTGTATTACTGTTCTCTTATGCGATCATCCCATTCTACCATATTTAGCACTTTTTGTCTCAGCCAATTGTGTATGAGTATGTATTGTACAGTCATTACATTTGGATCAAACTAGTGAGAGTTAGGTTGATCTAAATGTCCACGCGTGAAGGCATTCAGAGGGCTTCAATCAGGAAAAAATTGCACACCTGATCTAAATTAGTGCACCTGAGTGTGTGCCCTAACTTAGATTGGGTTTGAGCTAACCTGATTTAGGAAACCTGATCTCGCAAATGCCTGAATGTATTCACAGCATAACCTCAGGGCTGGAAAAGCCCAACTGCTTGACTCAGTCCTGGGGCTGTGGTAATTCCACCCTCCTGATCCTGACTGCACTATTTTTAGCCCCTCAACACTCCCGTACAGACCCACCAGACCCCTCTCATCCCACTTGCCCCTCCCGTCACCCTGAGCTACTTACACTGGTTTCCCCACGTGGCTCCTGGCAGTAGTGAATGCTTGAACATGCAAGTCCTGGAATCAGTGAACTGCTGCATGCATCCACTCCTGGTTTAGGAATAGGTGGCCTAACCTAGATTGGGTGCAGTGAACGCTTGTTTGCACCCAGTGTCTGTACTGCCTTGCTTCAAGATTTATACAACTAGAAAAAAAGGCCTAGAAAGGATCTCAATGAGTCGTAGGCTGTGTCCAGATAAGCAGTGGTGTGTATTATGTGGTGCCACAGACCCATTTGCAGTGCTACACCCTGAACATACAGGTGTTTCCTGTGTTGCTACCTTGCAGTGTTGGGGGGAGGAGATCCCAGGGTCAAAAAAACCTAAGCCAGAAAAATAGCAGGGTGGTGCATGTGGTGTCTGCATGCATCACAAAAAATGGAGCTTGGCCAGTGGGAGTTGCACTCCAGCTGCCAGCCAGGCTCCCAGCTGCAGGAGTGTCATGGTTGCTGGGGCCAGCACAGTTGCCGGCCCCAGCCTCCCCTACCCCACCTGGGGTAACCTGCCACACACCAGATCACACGTGGCATAAACATTCCCTTGGGACAAGTAGCAGTGGCACAAGGTGTGTCACTGTTGCTTGTCCCTGGGGAAACAAACATCCACGCTCATCTGGATGCAGCCATATAGTCTAATCCTTTTCTCATAACAGGATCATACCTATTTAAAATATTCCAGCCAAGTGTTTGTTTAACCTATTCTTAAAAAAAAAATTAAAGGATTGGGATTTAAGTTTCTCTATGTAATCTATTCCAAAGTTTAGCCATCCTCATAATTAGAAAATTCTTCCTAATAGCTAAACTAAATATCCATCCCTTGGTGCAATTTAAGAAATTATTTCTTGTTCTGTCTCCTGCAGCAAAAAAAAAGAATAGTCTTTCACTATCCTAAGAGTTAAGACAGTTCTTAGCTCTCTGTTCTGTTTCTGTGTCTTGCCCAATGAGACAAGTTGAATAAGAATTGCTTGAAACTGCTGAATTAAAGACTCTGAGATGTAACTGTGTTTCCTTTGCAGGTTTTCAGTACTTTTCCTTTAGTATAACATCAGTCTGTCTAATAGGTAAAATGATCTTGTGCTTGTTTTATAATTTAGTAAACTGAGGCACTGTGAATTAAAATGATTTGACTACAGAGACACAGTAAGTGGATATTATTAACCAAGGAACAGAAGTTTTGAATCCTGACTCCTACTTCTGAGTTCTAAGCATTAGGTACTACTGCCTTTCTGGTGCTGCTTTATTCAACTCTATTAATTTGTTCAGAGTTCAGCAGCTTCATGGACTTTTTCCAGTGTAAACCATTATAGATCATGTTCAGTGGAATATTGATTATCCAGATACAATGAAGTAATACAGATTGTGTCAGTGTAGTCAAGTGACTAGAGCAAGGGACTCCAAGCTTTTTGTCACAGTGCTGTTGTTGGCTCACTGTATAATAACCTTTGGCAAGTCATGTATCCCTCTGTAAAACAAACATGACTCCTAGAGATTAGTTTTGTGAAGATGGATTGCTTGTAAAGCAGTGAAAAACCATGACTGCCAAGGAAGTTAAAAATATATATATTGTTGACAGGTTAGCATCAGTATGAATGAATTTTCAGATGAGCATGGGGGCTTTTAATAGAAATGACACCATTTGGGAAATAATGCCTCATTTTGGGACAGCAAAGTCTACCTTATCAGGTATTGAATTCCTGGCTCGAAGTCATTTCCCAGTTGCTTCTACAACTTTTTAGCCTGTTATATTATGGCTTTATGTCTTACCATGCATCATCTGTTTAACCAGCATATCATGTGCCTCACATGTGCCTTAACAGCAGCTTAGCTCTGACATTCTTAATTAGGTCTGTTTTCATCCCCAAGGACCACATTTCAACCATTTGATACATGCATCTCTCCATTATCAGTTGCTATTTAAACCCTTCAAACTCTCAAGAAAAACTCACTTTCTGAGACTTAAAAAACAGTCTGAGTAAGAGTTTTCTTTTGAACTCACCCTAAGGCTGAGCTATATTTCACAGCTGGTTTTATTGATTTTATTGTAAGGCACCTTAGGATACTTGCATAATAAAGTGCCATATATATGGTTATTGTATAGTATTAAAAAAAAATAGTGCCAGGGGCACCACTTTTTGTCTGTTTCCCACTCTCCCCCCCCAACCCCTCCTTTTATGAAAAAAAATTCTAAGTATGGCTAGGTAGCAAATACCATCTTCAACACATGCATCAGATAGGCACAGGTGAACATGGGGGATTGCAGTTCACAGAGCAAGCACAAATTCCAGTAGCCTTAGGGTAGGTTGGGAAAAGGAATCCATTACAGATTGAGTGAGAGTATGCAGCACAGATTTACAAAATGTTTTTATGCTCATTGCTCTCCATTTTATCTCCTCTCCTTCTGTTTCTGCATTTTTCTTCATTCATCTATTGGTAGTTTTACCATGTGGAATACTAATAAGACAGTACTTTAACAAAATCTCAGTAGTCTTGTGGCAACCTGGGTTATTCCATTACAAATTCTGACCCTGACATTGAAAGGCTAAAAATCAAAACCAGCTTTATTACAGTGGGGTATAACATTGAAGAAAATCATATATGTATTTGGTATCACATGAGAACAATATAATTCAACATTTAATTAGAAATTTTAAAGGAATTAAGTTTTAGATTTTTTTTTAAATAAAGAACAATTCATTGAGACACTCTATCCTAATACATTCTCCATGCAACTCCTGTTGCCCTTAGCCATGTAGAGTATTAATGTGAATTATTTACATTATTATTACATTACCTGGTGTTTTCCAAACTGATTTATAAACACCTTACCTAAACTGTTATAATATTTTTTATTGGAAAACATTAGTTGTTAGGGTTCTAAATAGTTTACAAAATAATTTGGAAATTCTTCATCTAATCTCCCTTTGAGGTGTATTTGTGCTGCATGATTAAAACTGACTCCCAAAGCCAGCTGTTTCATGCCTCTTTTATAGGAAGCACCTGGTGTGCTCAGGTGTTTCCACTGATGTGGGTAGGACTATAAAAGTGAATCCTCAACCCTTTTTTCAAGGAAGTTTATGGGAAGTTTTCTCAAGAGGAACAAACTATGACTGCACATAAGTCAACTCTATCTTGAAAGCATGGTATGAGAGAAGTTCAAGAAATTAAAGAGAAAAACCTCTTCATTGGTAGACTGCTTTAGAGAAAGTAAAGTATTTAGAAAGCGTTCTCAGGGAAGGCCTGTAATTGAAAAATTGCTAGTACATGTAAGCTTTTACCAAGAGTTAGTAAATCTTTATATGTGCATTTATGCAAAGAGAATTCTGGTTTTCATAGTATTACTGATTCCAGTGATATTCACCCATTTTGAGTAGAAGTTTTATCACTGGAATCAGTACTACTTCTGAAACTAGAATTCACTCTTCACAATACTTCACAGGTCTGAAGTCTGCCTCCAGCTTTTCCTGAAATTCCCACATCCCATAAATTGCTTCCCCTTGGGTGGTAGTGTTATAGAAGTACTCCCGTGCCTGTCTCTCTCTTTCATTTTGAGAACATCTGGGTGTACCTTGGTGATAGCCTGCCTCCCAATATTTGGTCATTCTAATTTAGTCTTGACTAGAAGCCAGAAGTGTATGTGAGGGAATATAGCTTAATAAATCATAATCTCAGTGTTTGGTTGAAGTTCTGTTTTACAAATGGTTACAGGTTTTAGCATGGTTTTATTTTATTCAAAGTGCCTTGACTAGGTCTTGTATATCCTCCTCTTCTATGAATACATATTCGTGAGTTTCTTGTTAAAGTACACAAAACACCAATAAGCAGTTTTGTTTAAACACAGAAACTAAAAAAAATTAAATACCCAATTCTTTTCTTTACTTAAAAAGTAAAGCAGCTAGTATTCATTTCCTGTTGCATCCTATTGTATCGATAGGCTATTGACCTGTCCTTACACTGAGATAATTATTCCAGTATGGTGTTCCACTGACTACAGATACTATGGGATGAAGTTTGATGCTCACTCTGTAGTGATTCAGTCAGGTTAGCAGTTGGGAGCACCAGGCCTAGAGCAATAGGGCATACAGTTGCTGATACTAATAATACAGCCACTTTGCATAGACTAAGTAGCTTCCCTCCTTTGCACTGCTATGGCTTAGTATTTGTATGGGAGAAGAATAATTATCTAAACTGATATTTGTTTAGGAAACAGCCAAATGTGTTTTCATCTAAACAGTGCTGTGGATTTTTAAAATATTTTACCTCAAAGTCAGCATAACTGGCAATATACTTATCCTTAATCCTATGGAGGACATGGGTTTGAGTTGGCCCAAACAGCAAAATCCCATACATAATGGATGAGGCGATATACTCCAGAGTACTTTGAGCCAGAGTAAACTGCTTCCAGCTGCAGCATCTACACATGCACCCAGGAAAGTACCAATTTGAGCTGGGGCAGAGCACCCCTGGGCTGGTAGGGGACATAGGGGCTGCCCCTGGGCTCCAAATGGTGGCATTGAGCAGTGGAAGTGCTGCCTGGACCATAAGGGTTAGGCAGGAGTCTGCCACTCAGCTGGCTGGGCTGACAAGGTACTATTTACACTTGCAGTCACCATCTACACATGTATTTATTTGCATGTAATTAGTCCCCTATAATATAGTACTGTCCCCAACAGTACTATCTTATGGTGAAATTAATTAGTTTACTGCACCCTAATACTGGCACACATGTGACATTTTGCTGTGGAGCTAATTAGTCTACTTCACAGTGGACACATCTGTATGCATACTTTACTGCACAGTAGACTAATCTACTACACAGCAAAGCATCACCGTCTACATGTGTGCTGCAATTAGGGCGCAATAGATTAATTTAGTCTGGTGTAGGATAGTGCTGTCAGACACTATGGTGGAGTTAATTACTGCGCTTAAATGCATATGTAAATTGTGACATCAGGATTAGTTTAGCTCCAATTGTACCAGAGTTTATTCAGCCACATTATTGCACATGTAGATGTACCTAGAAAAGTACATGTGTAAATGTACCTACTGGGTGCACCCAGATGAGCATACACATCCAGTTTTGTGGTGCTGCAGACCATCTGCAGCATCAAAAACTGCACATGCAAGCATTTGCCACACTAATTTGCAGTGCAATAGGTTCTTTTGACACCAAGATCTCCAGGTGTCAAAAAAAACCATGCCAGGAAAAAAACCAGTTGGCATATGTGGTGGCAGTGTGCACCACCTGATACCAGAGCCTGGCTGACCAGAGCCACACTGGCTGCCAGCCAGGCTCCACGCACCTGGATCACTGCCACTGCACTGCTGGTGAGGCCCCCAGGACCCAGGGTAAGGCTGCTGGGGCCAGCCCAGTACTGGCCCCAGCCTACCCTACCCCACCACCTGAGGCAACTTGCCATGAGCCAGAGTGTACGTGCAGGGGTTTTCCCCAGGGACAAGTAGAAACAGGACAAAGATATGCCACTACTCTATGTCCCTGCGGAAATGCATGTTCCCACTCTTGGGGATGTGCCCATTGAGTTTAAAAGAACTAAAAGTTTGCGTGCATTCAAATCCAAATGATTGGTTTGGCCCATTAAAGAGAGAACTCCTTTGAGTAAATGAGATCTGGGTTTGGATTTTGAGGCCACTCTTACGTTAGGGCAGAGCTACCTGAGGGCAGGACCCAGCCTGTGCGACCTAATGAATTTTATGGCCCCGCTTTAGGGGTACTGTAAAATAGGCTTTGATTTGGCTTAGCTTTAATTTGTTTACAGCAGGCTCAGAAATAAAACCTCACCAAACACTTCCTCATGGCCTCATTTTATACTTACGGTTCAATTCCTGTTTGTTCAAGGTTTGTGTTGCAATCAAAAGTTTAGAGGATGACTATAATGCACAAATAAGATGATTCAGATTAGATTCTCTAATTGGATTCTATGAATATCCCTTGGGCCCATGTGTATATATAGGAGCTACAGTGGGGTAATTTGTAAAAAGCCTATTTGGACTTGAGGGCTGGAAATACTCCTTATATTAAAGGAGGACTCCTAAACATAATCTGTGTGACACAGCCACACCAAACAGAAATGACTAAAGAGCAACAGAACAGCACAAACCAATTTCTGAGAAATCATGAAAACCTGATAATAAAACCCTTAAGAGTCACGAGTCTGCCTCGAAACACATATGGCAGGGCTCCCTGTGGAATCATGGCTTGCTCAGGTGCAATATTGTTTGAAGGACCTCTGCTGCCTTCTGAAGCAATACAAATGGCATAGTTTTGGCAGCTGGGATATGTGTCTCTGTCAGACAAACAAAATAAAACAGCACAGCTGTTAAGGTGGATGCAAATACAGTATGCCCATTGATGTGATAAAAGGCTAAGAGATATTTTTAAGCTACATTATAAAACCTTAATGGGATTATAATAACTCTATGAAATACAAATATATCCCTGTCTTTTAGACTATAGAAACTCCATCCCCTATCAGGTAGGAAACATAAAGAAATCAAAATCAAGACTGTGGTTCCTGTATTTGGTCTGGTGATGGCACCTCCATTACTCATTTGATAAATTTTCTAAAATCACTATGTACTTTCTCTTATGTTCTTTTTCATTTTTAGGGAAAATTGCTTTTAAATACCTACCAAACCACTTCTTAGTCTTCCTTTATATCCCTCGCTAATACTGTCTGTTGTAGGACTACAGAAATGTACTGTAGAGAGAGAGATGCTGGAGGCCTGAGACCACAATAACCATTATGTTTACCAAGCTGGTCTGTAATCATTTACTATTTGCTGTTTCATATTTTTCTTTAAACTCTTTAATGTAAAGGCTGTCTTTTTGTTCCTGTACAGCACTTAGTAGACTGGACACCTGATCCTTATCAAAGTGCTTAGGAAACCTAATGCAATCAGGACTCGTGGTAAAAGTAGTATCTTTTATTAGGTCAACTAGATTTTTGCAAAAAAAAAAATCTTTAATTGGAAGCTTTTGGACACAAATGTGCGGGCCGGGAGCGGTCTGAGGCCTTCGGGGGCACGCGGCGTGCTGTGGCCAGCAGCCCTGGCACGCGGGTCGGGGAATGCAGGCTGGCGGACTAGAATTAGGCATGGACGCGTAGCGGTTGATTAAAGATTATTTTACTTACACCGTAGATGGTCACGGTGCAGGCAGGAAAAACTTGCTTGCGTTGCAGTTACAGACAGACACGTGGAGTTTGCTAGGCTCCACAACACAAACTCGAACAAGACCCGCAGAAAACTCGAGCCTCTTGAAATAACTCGGACAGAGCTTTGGATACACACACACACGAAGCTTGCTAGGCTCCGTGGAACAAGCACGCAGGGAAGGGGTTCGTCAAGGGATTGCGCTCGGCGACGGGGAGAGGCCAGAGGTTGATCAGACCCCTATAGCCTTCTTAATGCATACGCTGGGTCCGTTAGGCTCCGCAGCTCTTAGAGTTCTTCACGAGACGTGAAGTCCTCCTCCTCCACAAGATGGTTGTGGAGTCCTCCAACTTGGGCAGAAACCGCTCAAGCCTCTTATACAGCTAGCAAGCCAATCGCTAGCCGCCACGTGGGAATAATTTAGAACTGGCCAATAGTGGGACACAAATTTGCATGCGAATGGCGGGAACTCCTTTGCACCGGGGTTTTCTCTTTGCAACTGAGAAATGCACCCTGCAAAGAAAGCTCCTCGTGGCGGGAAATAATTTAGCAGTGCCGAAGCGCGCACACACAAAATCACACCCTTGGGTTGTGACAACAAACACCCTTCATTAGGAAACCTAATTAATACAAACAACAATATTTTTCCTCTTGAAGAAGAAATTTTGTCTTTGGATAGAAAAAATGTGTATTTGGAAAGGAGAGTTGTTAGCCTTTAAGCTAACAACTCTTTTTTAAAGTAATTTTCTGCCTTATTCCACCCACACATTTGTAACTTTTCATGTAATATTTTTACCTGCATGCCAGTATACCCAATCAGTTAAGTGTTCTTGTAATTGCCTCTACCATCTATGTTCACTCAGACACATATTACCAAAAACGTCTTCCCCTACACTAAATCAAGGTTGACTTAGCAAAGGTTGAAAGGTTGACTTGGCAAAATGTCTTTCTTGAGTCTGTTAGCTCCCCTCTTTGCTTAGGGCTGACTTTATATATGTCTATTGATATACATATACACTATAGTGGTGGTTTTCAACCTTTTTAGTCTTGAGACACTCTCTGAAAAATGCCAGTTCCTCATTTCCATTCATTTTTTGACTACAGAAAAATACTAGAGCAATTCTTCTGTTGCAAAGAACTCAGAAGCCATGTTGAAAAAACATCCAGGGGTCAAAGAAAACCTCCACACTGCTCCCTTGCAGCATGGAGAGCAATGGAATGTGTGGTACCACACAGCCACACTCGTCTGGACACGGACAGAAAGACCCCAACAGGTCAGTATGTTTCAACACTATGGATTCCTACATGAAAACCCTGGGTTCATCTTGTAAATCATGTTTGCATACCGAACAGTGTTAATGCTATGCAGCACCCCGTGGCATCCCTGAAAGGATCTCAAGGCACTCACCACACCACACTTGAGAGTCCCTGCATTTATAGGTACTGTATAGAACAAAATCTTGGAAAGGATTGTGACTAAACGTTTAGTGAGAAGGAAAGGTTTGTTGGTGATATTTTTTACTGGAGTAAGGGTATAGTTGGGAGAGATGTTAGATAGGTTTTCAGATCTGGGAAAGATGTAGAAACAGCCTCCCTCTTTCCCAGATCTAAAGAATGGCATTGTAAGTCTAAAAGCTTGTCTAATCTCTTTTCACCAATATTCTTGCTCCTATAAAATATATTGTCAAAAAAACAAAACAAAACAAAACAACAAAAAACAACCAAAGAAACAAAAAGCGCCAAACCCTTGCTTCTTGCATAGTTCTTGGATCATCATATCTACAGCAACACTCTAATCCTAATACCACATGGAGGATATATATTTTAGCACCTAGCACAAGAGGTCCTCAGTCTTGCATGCTGAGTACAGTTATATGAAAAATAAATATAAATTGAAGATCAGATGAAGTCATTTTTGACTTCTTGAGAACAAGGTATAAGAAATAAGTTTCCTGGCAGAAGTTTCCTCTCACATAAGGCAACAACATATGACTTAAGAGGTATTTCTCCCCTGGGATGAAGACCCACTGGAATAAAGTAGAGATGCAGAAAAGATGGCTGTACTTGGATGACTCTGAGCCACATTAATTTTTGCATTTCAGAAAATGAAAGGGGAAAAAAAAACAGAAATAAGAAGAGGTTAGAGGAACAGGGGTGACGGCAGCAGCTGAAAATGGAACTTCCCAACAGTGATGAAAAGAAAGAAAAAGCAGAGAAAGAGAAGAATAATGATGAGAAGGTGTGAGAGGGGAGAAAGGAATGATGAGTATCTGAATAGAAAAGAAATCTGGACTAGTGAGGGCAAAAGAGGGCTGACAGAAGAAATATAGAGAAAAGAATGTGTGTTTAAAAAAAGAAAAGCAGGGAGGGTAAAGTGAAGGGAGGGCACATATCGAAATATATACATCAAAAATACAATGGTTTTGTATACAGTATTTGTATGAGACAGTGTCTCTGAAAAAAACCAAGGATAAAGAGAAGCATAACAGCTTAAAACAACCTCTCAGAAGCAGTGGAAACCTGATAATGAAATTCTTAGGAGTATGAAACATACAGACTAGAAGCTCCCAGAGGAGCTATGGCTTGCTCACGCGCATAAAATGGAGAAGATTATAGTTGCATCTTTGATGCCCTGTCTGTACTGGCCAGGGAAGTTGTATTAGCACTTTTTAAAGAAACCATATTTAAACAGATCTTGCTAGAAAGGTGCTGCTTTGCTTTTTTACTAGTCAGCTGGAATGTAGATTATAACCTGCCCTTTTTATAACCAGTCTAGCACATGTTTATGTTCCACCTAGACTGACAAGGAGAAGTGTGTTAATATTGTACCAAACCCTGCAAGCCCAGGAACTGGCACAGGATGCCAGGAAAGGAAATTCCCTCTTTTATACAGGGGATGCTGGGGATTAAGGTCACAAACCAATAGGTTCAGGAGAAAGAGACAGGCACAAGTGAATAAACATTAACATTAAGTTATATACAAATAGGATCTAGGTAACAGGAAATAAACAGTGACACTACCGTGAAATCACGCACAAACATGAAATATACAGAGAGCATTAATACTGTGATATATACACTTGAGAAACCTTAAACCTTCCCATAACTTCAGAGAGACTCCTAATCAGCCTCTGGTCCCCAAAACGTGTAATTGCCATGTGCCAGAAATCCCACATATGAGCCTTGCCACTGCAGCTCGTGGTCCTGACTCAGCGGCTCCTTCCAATTCTCTGACCATGTGTCCCTCTCAACCTTGTGCCCTCAGTGCTTTTTCCACTCCTTCCCATCCCCTGCCGCCTTCTGGGAATTGTAGTGCATGGTACAGTTCACCCCTCCAGTCACCTGAAGGCTTTTGGGAGCTGTAGTTCATGTTACAATATTACAGTATGTGACATTCAACATTATACTCTAACACAATATCAGTCTTACAAGCCCAGTGGAAATAAACATCCCTCATTATTTACTAGCATGTTCACCTTGTCTGTGCACAAAGAACATTGTAGTAAAGTGTGACTAGATCTTCTTGAACTGAGACTCCTTATGGGAACAACACTCTGCTCGTGTCAGAAAGAAAGAGGAAGTTGCTAGTGACTGGTCCTGTAGAACTCTGGGAACTGCCCTTTACTCCGGCTTCCCCCTTTCCAGAAAGATGAAAACAAAACTTAGATATGCAAAAAGCAGTGTCTTCACATGCTTACTAAATGCAATAACCAGTTACGTTTAAAAAAAGGGCAAACTCATAAGGGAGCTATCAGCAGCTTTTTGTGAACAACCTGAACTCCAATTAATTTGACATTTCTATACAGCTCTTGTGGTAGTTATCCAGACAAGAAAAGACAGCATATACAGGTCATCAGAGATTTAATATTCCAAACAGAGCTCCACATCACTTTCATAAAATAATCTGAAATGTTTGGCATTCCTACTCATTGTTGATATTAAGGGAACAAGGTTAAACAGAGTTTGAGAACTTCATTGTTTGACTAAAAAGGATACGGACAAATATGGATTTCTCAAACTTACTAAGTTATTTCATGTAATGATTTAATTTTAAATCCTCCATCTCTACAAAGTGTCTAATGTACTACAGAAAATCAAACCGTTTATTTGGGATCAATGTAGTAAGAAGAGCAAAAAATGCCACATCAAACAAGTATTTATACTCAGTCCAATGACATTGACTTGTTTCAAAAAGGTTAGTGTGATAATTTTTATAAATCTGACTGGATGGCTTTGTCAGTTTTATATGCAGCATTTAGCTAAACTTTACAATAAACAGTTGACAGTAGAAAAATACTGCATTATATATATATATATATATATAATGCGCGTGGTTTAAAAAAGGGCCTGGAAACAGCACAAGCCACAATAGGGTCCTGGCTCCAGAGCACAGAAAAAGCCACAATAGGGTCCTGGCTCCAGAGCAAAACATGCGGGTGAAAGCCCGCTGCACCCCCATGAGCCCAGGGACCCCCGGGAGAGACCCCCAGGACCCCCAATGAGCCCCGACCTGCCCGCAGGTAAGCAGGGGCCCGTGGTGGGAGGGACATAGGCTGGGAGGTGAGAGAGTAAAGGTGAGGAGAGTCACACATCCCCTCCCCGGCTCCTACTTTGCCCAGCCCCCCAGGGAGCCACGCTAACAGGCCACACAAACAGGCACGCTTCTGGGCCCAGCATGTGAGTTAGCGTGGGAATTTACATAGGAGGGCGAGCGGGGGGCCTGTGGCCCTGCCTGTGAGCCCCCTAGGGTAGACAGTCCCAGCCACAGCCAGCCTACCAACAGCATCATACAGATGGGCATGCACCGCAACCCTAGGGACCCCTTGGGGTTTGTGGCCCCTCCCCCTCTGGCACCTCAGAGGCCTCCACCCAGATGGAGCCCGTGGTTCCAGGCTTCATGCAAATAGAGCCTCTGGCTTTCAGCTGCGGGGGCTGCCTGTCACTTTTTCAGGCTCTGGGGTCCAGGAGCATTGCCACCTCCGCTTGTGAGGTCCGCTCCCTTTTGGGGTCTCTGGCACACCAGCTGGAGGAGCTCCAGGCTGCAGTCCAAGACTGCAAGCCATCAAGGATGGTGAGCGAGAGATAGCCTCCTACTGCCAGGCCCTTCTCCCCCTGGAGGCAGAGGGTAGACCACGGTCACCTTCCAGGACAAGGGGGGACTCGGGCACCTCCCATTCTGTCCAGCCAAGGAGTTGGACCAAGGTGGTCCAGGGCCCTAAGGCCCGCCGCACCAAGGTCCCTGCCCCGCTGGAGCTTTGCAACAAGTATGAACCTCTTGCAGCCCCAGCAGAGCCTGCTAAGTTGCCAGCTCCTGCAGGTAACACAGGCTCAACTGTAACTACTGCCCCCACTCTCCCTAGGACAAAATGCAAAGTGTTTGTTGGGGGAGACTGCATCCTGAGGGAGACAGAGGACAATCTGCCACCCCAACCCCTTAGCCTGGGAAGACTGCTGCTTCCCGGGAGCCCATATCTGAGACATAGCGGAGAAGATCCCTGAGCTCCTCTGGCCCACTGGCCACTACCCTACTCTACTTATCCATGTAGGCACAAATGACACGGCTCGGAGCACTCCCAGCTGGGTCATGAAGCGCTACAGGGATTTGGGAGCGTGGCTTAAGGGGTTGAGGGCACAGGTGGTGTTTCCATCAATCCTCCCAGTTTCAGGCTATGGACTGAGGAGGGAAAGGAGGATCAAGGTAGTGAACCAAAGACTGCGGTGCTCGTGTCATCGCAAAGGCTTCGGCTTCCATGACCAAGGTCTGCTCTTTGGTGAGAGAGGCAGTGAGCTGCTGGGAACGGAAGGCCTCCACCTCTCTCACCTGGGGAGGGGGCTTTTCTCAGCCAGACTGGCTGACCTGCTCCACTGGGCTTTAAACTAAGCCCACCAGAGGATGGGGGGACTACTGCCACTGCTGGCCCACTGAACAACCCTTATAAAGCCAGGAGGCCAAGGCACTTAAGGGAGCCCAACCCTGCCCCAACCATGGAGCAAGCTGTAGGTAAGGCAAGGGCCCCCAAAAGGACTCTTTGGCCTATGGTGGCCACCTATAAGTTTATCAGGGGTGCTCACCAGGATCTGGGAGAGCGTCTGTTCACCAGAGTGCCCCAAGGGATGACAAGGTTGAACAGTAACAAACTCCTCCATGACTGTTTCAGGCTGGACATAAGGAAGAACTTTACTGTCCGAGCCCCCAAGGTTTGGAATAGGCTGCCACTGGAGGTGGCTCAAGCACCTACTTTGAATGCCTTCAAGAGACACATGGATGTTTATTTTGCTGGGATCCTATGATCCCTACTGAGTTTCTGCCTCTGGGCAGGGGACTGGACTCGATGATCTTCCGAGGTCCCTTCCCGCCCTAAAGTCTATGCAATCTATGAAATACACACACACACACACACGTGTGTGCATGTGCATGTGTGTGTGTGGCTTCTGTGGATTTTGAAAAGACAAGCAGTTTTTTTGGAGGAGGGGGAAAGTTCCTCTTTCATAAGAATACTGAAAAGCAGAGGGAAAAGAAATATTCTTCCTAGTGTATAAATGCTCCTTAGGATAGAGCTGGATTTTGTAGTGGCAAGATCAGCAGCATCAATAGAAAAGAAAAATCCTCAGCTAGAAAATGTACTACAAACAAGTCAAACCTAAGAAACATATTTTACTACACAGGCCATATGAGTTTCATTTACAAGGGAAGTTCTTTAATGATATCAGAGACCAGAAATGCACATTGTCAGGCCTTGAACCCAACCACATGGTATTTTTCTTTTTAAAATGATATGATCTTTGAGCATCTGTCAATTCCAAATTTTTATAAAAGTAAGTATTAATCAGCAGGACTTGATGATTTTGGTAAAAAGAGAGCCAGAAGGGGGAAAGGTAGAAATACAGGATATTTCTATACTGCAGCAACAGTGTGTCATGACTAGGACCTTTTGAGCCCCCTGGGTCCCCAAACTCCTGTTTGTATTTTCTGAGCCTGGAAGTATGCATGTAAAGTTGATTTGCGACTACTATCGATAGCTTGGTTTCTTGTGCACTTGAGAGCAGACATTGAGGAAAATCATGAGTGGCCTAGTAGGAGTATTTCTGGGTTTGAAGCATGAAAACAGGAACAGTTGGGAATATTCTGGCTAGGACACTTTATTGGCACAGTGTGGGCATACCAACAGAGGCCCTGTCATCTAGTTAGCAGAGCTAGCAGCTTCAAATGCCCATAAATGTCTTTTTTTAATGATACCAGCCATTAACATGTCCCAGCATAACGGTGCTCCTCATTTATTCTCCCAATACACTTTTAAAATGTTGATGCCCTGGAAGGAGAAATGAGGGAGAAACAGAGAAGAAAAAATATGATGGGGCAGGGGAGGGAGATTGGGAGGATGGAAAGGAAAAACAGACACACATAGGGAAAGCGCATAGGATGTAGAGTTTGCAGCTATGTCTAAATACTCTTCTTTCCTAATAGAGAACTAGCTGATCATAGTTCTTTTATTAATTCCAAAAAGATCCAATATAGGTGTGTGTGTATGTCACCAAGGAGCCATTACATGATGTTGCACCATCAATAAGTCATATTTAAGATTACACTCTTTGTTTCAGTGTCTAGATGACAGTGTGAAATTTACATTTTTTTATGTATTTTCATCTCCTTCTCAGTGCCAATTTAAGAGTCACTATTATCCAAGGCATGGTAATAATAGAAAAATCAAATTAATTTTATATTTGCCAAACAAACCAAAAGGGAATTAATGGAAAACTCCCTCTGCTAAACATCACTTGCGCAATTGACACACTGTCCTTCATACTGTTATCAACACCTTTTATTTGTGCTTGAAGGAGAGAGAGAAAGAAAAAGCATCCATCATTAACATTTCATAATCCCAGTATACAGGAATTGGACAACCATGTAAGACAGGGTATACTGAAGATTTTGACAGTGACACTATTCACTATGCTTTGGAGACTTACAGGAGGAGATCCTACATTGTATGCTAAACAGCTAAGGCCTTGGCCTCTGTTCAGCCCAAATGTATTTATTTAACTCTGATCATATGCCCATGCAAAGAGTCCATGTCTCTCCACTCTCCCATTCTTTCAATGAGCAGCCTCATACCCCTCCATAGAGAGATCATATTTTACCTAGTGAGGTGCATAGCTCTAAGTTTTATCTATAGAAAGCCATATCTGACTCAATCATGTAGGCAGCTTGATCCTGACAACTACAAGGGGAGATGTCTCAATGGGATCCAGATCTTCAGAAAGGATGTGTTTACTTGAATCAGTGCCTCTAACTGACAGACAATATCACTGACTTTATTTGATCAGTAATAAATAAATAAAAGGGGAGGATTGTGGTGGTGCTGGCATCAGCCTTGCTCCATATTTACATCAATGTAAATCATGCATTTTTTAATTGAAGCAGCGATTCTCAACCAGGGTACCATGGCATCCTAAGGTGTCTTCAGGGGTGCCACAGGGCACCACAAAATGTTTCCATTATTGGGTATGCAAACAGGATTCACAAGATAAACTCAGAAATTTCAAACAGAAATCCACAGTGTTAAAAACACTCTGATGTGTTGTGGTCTTTTTAAGTTCTTTACAACAGAAGCATTACCCCATTGTTTTTCTGTAGTCAAAAAATGAGTGAAAACTAGGAGATGGAATTTTCCAGGGGTGCCTCAAGTCTGTCAAGGTTGTCTCAGGTCTAAAAATGTTGAGAACCACTGTATTAAAGATTGATTTAAGTGGAAAGCTGGAGAGCACAGTCAGAACCCAGGGCATACTTTTGCATGCTGTCTCTCTGACCACTGTACCCAGTGCAAAAGGATGTGTGGAGGGTGCTCAAAGCATTGCCTAAGGCGTTGCTTGGCTGTTGGTTCCTTGCCCTGTCAAGGAGAGATGGGTCTAGACCTGTCAGTGGGAGTAGGCTTAGGTGGGTATATCAGATTGCTTCTGAATGTGCATACTATACCAAGACTACTTGTAGTTGCTTAAGTGATTTTTTTTAGGTCAAAGTAGAACTGCATAAGGAATATAGGTGATTAGCTATTGCTCAGGATGAAACAGGATCACCTTAATTGGTTTAAACTGGAAATTCTGCACTTCTATTTGGACATCATAGGGCTTTGTCTACACTTTGTCTGTAGCATGCCCTGGCCATGACAAACCCAAGCATACTCCACCTAAAGAATGCTTAAACCCGGGCAGTAGCTCAGGGTTGAGGCAACAGCTGGACTCTGTTTCCTGGTAGCCTCCATCACCACCTAGGAGCAAGCATGTGCCCTGCCACTAGATCCTGGTCTTGCTGCCTAAGCACCCTGGGCCCGTCCATCCCACACCCACCTCTGGGAGCACCAGACAGAGAGGGAAGGTAGAGTCTCCATGGAGATTGTCCTAGGACCTTCACAGGCAGGGTGTATGTGGCTGGGTGGATGGGATGGTGGTGTGGGTGGGTGGGGAGCAGCATCCAGAAGTGGTATGAGTAAGCAGTGACTGGGGTAGTGATGGGCCAGGGCCCAGGCCTGGACCTGGGGCAGAGCCTCAATCCATTCCCCAGTTGTCCCTGCAATATGCACCAGTTCCCTGTGGAGCTGACATCCATTGCAGGGATGTGCAGGGAGCAGATTGCAGCTCTGTTGAGGCCCCATCCACCAGCCAAGCACATCCTGCCTGTTGGGGTTCTGTGCCTCTCTCCATTGAGACCCTGCCCACCTACCTACCCTATCCAGTGGCCTGGGCACTGGGTGCTGGGCAGACGGGTTCAAGGCTGGATAGGATAAATTGGCATCACATCAGGCCATCCCCCACCTACCTTCACACCAGGTAGTGTAAAGAGGGGGCTAAGACTGCGTCATCACCCCCCTCCCCTTCTTCCCACCCTCCAGCCCTCAAGTGCTAACCATAACTCTTTAAGTGGCCCTCCAGGCAAACTAATTGCCTAGCTCTGATTTAACTGATGAGAGCACTCAAGGACATGCCTCTGAGGCTGTTTTCAGTCTCTAGTGTGATTGTGAATAAGCTCAGAACAGCTTTATCTGGAAAATGCCATATTTTGAGTATGCCTCAGGTATGAGTTAGTGGTCATAGGCAGGGTTTGGTCAAACCCATCTGCCACCAAGGCATAGACAAGCCCTAAGAGATGGAATAAGATTTAGCCTCTTGCACATTCTTGTACCCCAGAGCTTGTCATTGTGGTACAGCCCCTCTGTAGCTGCTATACATCTAAGACATGATGGAACCTTTTATAGAGATTGGGGGAAAGTGTACTTTTCCCATCACAGACTCTCATTTGAAGAATTATATAGCCAAGGTGGCTGGAGATCAAAGCTTGGTATTGAAATATAGCTCTCACTAGAGAGAAGCATCTTTACTTGTTCTAAAGAAAATTCATTTTGACTTGACCAAATTAAGAGCCTTTGAAAACTGGATTACAAGTTTACTCAGTGTTTTGATTTTAATTATGCTTATGAAATGCACTTTGATAGAAGGATTCACTCTGAAGTCCCATAAACTTAGCTTTTCATGGAAATATATCCTATGCCCTCTCAAACTTTTGGTGAGATGGGACTTTTCAGCGACACCTGAACAAATAGTTGTAGAGAACCCTTTACTGCAAGATCATTTACTATTTTTCAAACAACACTTTAAATATTGTGAGATGTGCCTCCTATGCGTTTCCCACACATCTGTACATGGCAGGAAATTCAGAGAGTCAGAGGAGTAACAACCAGGTGGCAGAAGGTAGGCTGGCTGTAGCAGCTGTGGTAGTTGGCCTGCCAGGAGGGATGGCTGCCATTCTTCCACATCCTCTAAGTGGGCACCTGGAGCTGGTTGCCATCCTCTCATTTTGCTGCTGCAAAGAATAACTGCTGTGAAGTGTGTCCCTGCCCCCTTACTTTGCTATATGTAACTCATCTTTACCAGGTCCAGGAAGCCCAAGATGCACAAAATAACTTGGAAAAGAGGTAGGGAAGGGTGGAGGCACAAAAGAAAAAAAAAGGGTTTGTCCTTTAAGATGGGAGCTGGTGGCAGGGACTGATAGGGTACAGACTGTCTGCCCAGACCAGGGTGTAGGTAGGGGAGACAGAAGAAGACAGAAAAAGCAATGTTTTCTTAAGTATAAGAAAGGCAAAGGGACATGTTTTTTTTGTTGTGTGACAAATGCTTTTAATTTTTTATTGTTTTGATTCTGCTTTGTTTCTTCTGTTGACATTTGATACTCAGTGGGTGCATATATATGTGCAATTAATGCACTTGAATAAATTCCGGTGTAGTTTATTGCTATGTTTATGCTGCAGTCCTGGGTACACATGTGTTTATAGATTCATAGATGTTAGGGTTGGAAGGGACCTTAGCAGATCATCAAGTCTGACCCACTGTTCTAGGCAGGAAAGAGCACTGGGGTCAGATGACCCCAGCCAGGTGCATGTCCAGCCTCCTCTTAAAGACCCCTAAGGAGAGCACCACCTCCCTTGGAAGCCAGTTCCAGATTCTGGCAACCCTTACCATAAAGAAGTTCTTCCTGATGTCCAACCTAAATCTTCTCTCCATCAGTTTGTGGCCATTGTTCCTAGTAACTCCAAGGGGTGCCCTGGTAAACAAAGCATCTCCTATTCCTTGCTGGTCCCACAATGAATTTGTAGGTGCTCTCTTCTGGAGGCTGAAGAGATCCAGGGCCCTCAATCTCTCCTCATAGGGCTTTGCCTGCAGGCCCATAACCATGAGTGGCCCTCCTCTGGACCCTCTCAAAGATGTCGACGTCCCTCTTGAAGTGTAGCACCCAAAACTATTGAGCACGGGCAGTGCAGCCGCAGCTGGCAGAGGGCCTGGGTATAAGCTTGTCAGCCCCAGAGCTGCTCCACCCTGGCTCAGCATGCTGCAGAGGGGCTGTCTGGGACATGAGTGTGCTACAGTGCAGGGCTCGCTGGCAGGTAGCCCCTGCACTGTAGCACCATTGTGGCCCAGTCAGCCCTGATCACTGTCTACATGTGTGTTGAGGCAGAGTAAATAACTCCACCATAGGATAGTACTTGTGTCAGTTAGTACTAACTTATGGAAGAGTTAATTGGTTTACTCTGGCCTAATAGCTCCAATGTGTAGATGGTGATACTTTACCGAGCCTCCTACTGAGATTCAGGATGGACTCAGGAGAAACCCCGCCAAGCCTAGGGTCAGGGAGGACCGGGTTAAAGAACTTCTGGAGGGGCTGGACATGTTCAAATCAGCAGGTCCAGATGCTTTCTACCCCAGGGTGTTGAGAGAATTGGCAGGGGTTATCATGGGGCCCCTGACACAGCTTTATGAGCACTTTTGGTGCTCTGGCCAAGTGCTGGACGACTGGAATAGGGCCAATGTGGTCCCCATCTTTAAAAAAGGGAAGAGGGAGGACCTGGGCAATTATAGGCCCATTAGTCTTACTTAAATCCTGGAGAAGCTCTTTGAGAGGATTATCAAGGAGCACATCTGTGATGGGCCAACAGCATGGATGATGCTCAAGGGCAACCAGCATGGTTTCAGTAGGGGCAGGTCGTCAAACCAACCTGATTGCCTTCTATGACCATGTCACAAAATCACTGGACACAGGTGTCACGGTTGATGTAGTCTTTCTGAACTTCAGGAAGGTCTTTGACACTGTCTCCCACCCCAGTCTCATTAAAAAGCTAGGTGACTGCGGCATTGATGCCTACACAGTCAGATGGATTGCAAATTGGCTGAGGGGTCACACTCAGAGAATGGTGGTGGACAGGTCATTTTCGACCTGGAGGGAAGTGGACAGTGGGGTCCCCCAGGGCTCAGTCCTTGGGCCTGCATTGTTCAATTTCTTTATTAGCGACTTGGACAATGGGGTGAAGAGAAGCCTGCTTAAATTCACAGATGACACCAAGATTTGGGGTGAGGTGGGCACACTAGAAGGGAAGGACAGATTACAGCAGGACCTGGACAGGTTACAGGGATTGGCAAATGAAAATAGGATGGGATTCAATACTGACAAGTGCAGGGTACTGCATTTGGGCAGTAGGAACCAGCAGCATACCTATAGGCTGGGAAACTCCCTTCTCAAAAGCACTGTGGCAGAAAGAGATCTTGGAGTCATTATTGACTCCAAGATGAACATGGGCCAACAATGTGAGAACACAGTCAGTAGGGCTAACAGTACCTTGTCCTGCATCCACAGATGCATCACAAGCAGGGCCAAGGGGGTGATTCTCTCCCTCTATGCAACATTGGTCAGACAGCAGCTGGAGTACTGTGTCCAGTTCTGGGAGCCGTACTTCAGAAGGGATGTGGACAACATTGAGAGGGCCCAAAGGAGGGCCACTCGCATGATCCAGGGACAGCAGGGCAGACCCTATGAGGAGAGGCTACAGGACCTTAACCTGTTCAGCCTTCACAAGAGAAGGCTGAGGGGGGGACCTGGTGGCCATCTATAAACTTCCTAGGGGGGACCAGTGGGGTTTAGGAGAGACCTTGTTCCCCCAATCACCTCCCGGAGTAACAAGGAATAATGGCCATAAGTTGCTAGAGAGTAGGTTTGGACTAGACATTAAAAGGCACTACTTCACAGTCAGGGTGGCTAGGATCTGGAACCAACTTCCAAGGGAAGTGGTGCTGGCTCCTACCCTGGGGGTCTTTAAGAGGAGGCTCGACGTTTACCTGGCTGGGGTCATTTGAGCCCAGTTTTCTTTCCTGCCCATGACAGGGGGTCGGACTAGAAGATCTACAAGGTCCCATCTGACCCTACATCTATGAATCTATTAATCTATTAGTGACATAGTAGTGCTCCTTGACATAGTGCTCTATGTCAAGGAGCACTACACATCCTCTGCCAGCGGAATGGGGTCAGGGGAAGGGCAAGCTGAAGTGCTTTGGGTCAAGATCCAGGGGGGGCAAGGTGAGAGGGATTTGACGGTGGGAGTCTATTACAGACCCCCCAATCAAGAGGAGGAGCTGGACAGGGAATTTTCAGGCCAGCTTGCGGAGACACTAAAAGCAAGGGATGTAGTTGTCATGGGCGATTTTAATTACCCGGACATCTGCTGGGAGGAGCAGTCAGCCGGGACGGACCGCTCCAGGAGGTTCTTGGCCGAGTTGCAGGACCTCCACTTGATTCAGGAGGTGCACAGTCCCACCAGAGGAGATGCCCTGCTGGACCTGGTCCTGGCCGCAGGCGACGACCTGGTAAGAGGCCTCCAGGTTCTTGACCACCTGGGCAATAGTGATCATCGCATGCTGGAATTCACCATCCAGCGTAGAGTGTCAAGGGCCCGCAGCAAGGTGGTAGCCCTAGACTTCAGGAGGGCCAACTTCAGTGAGATGAGGAGATTAGTGGGAGAGGAACTGGGGTCCTTGAGGGCAGAGGAACTCAGCGTCCAAGAGGAGTGGTCGTTCCTTAAGGAAACGATACTCGGGGCCCAAGGGGTGTCCATCCCGACAAGAAGCAAAGGGGGCAGGAGTGTCCGGAAGCCCCCCTGGCTCACCAAGGGTGTCCGGGAATGCCTGCTTGCCAAAAGGGTGGCGTACGCCCGGTGGAAGGGGGGTGTAATCTCCAAAGAGGAGTATACCTCCTCTGCTCGGGCCTGCAGGCGGGCTGTTAGGAAGGCCAAGGCGGAGATAGAGCTCGGATTAGCGTCCAGGATTAAGGATAACAAAAAGTCCTTTTTCAAATATATTGGGAGGATGAAGAAGGCGCCGGGTAATGTGGGGCCCCTGCAGGATATGCGGGGCAATCTGGTGGTTGCGTCAGAGGATAAAGCGGACCTCTTTAACCAATTCTTCACCTCCGTTTTCTTGTGCAGGGACCGGGACTTCCCTGCTGTGATAGAAGCCGGACGCGAGGGGATCGCCTTCAGACCTCAGGTTGGGGAGGACCGGGTTAGAGAGCTTCTGGAGGGGCTGGACGCGTTCAAGTCAGCGGGTCCGGATGCTCTCCACCCCAGGGTGCTGAGGGAGCTGGCTGGGGTTATTGCAGGGCCCCTGGCACGGCTCTACGAGCGATCGTGGTGCTTGGGCCAGGTGCCAGACGATTGGAAGGTAGCTAATGTGGTCCCCATCTTCAAAAAAGGGAAAAGGGAGGACCCGGGCAATTATAGGCCCGTCAGTCTTACCTCAATCCTGGGGAAGCTCTTTGAGAAGATCATCAAGGAGCACATTTGTGATGGGCCGGCATCCGAGATGATGCTCAGGGGCAATCAGCATGGATTTATTAGGGGGAGATCATGTCAGACCAACCTGATTGCCTTTTATGATCAGGTCACAAAGGCCATGGATGCAGGTGTCGCGGTGGATGTAGTCTTTCTGGACTTCAGCAAGGCCTTTGACACCGTCTCTCACCCCATCCTAATTAATAAACTAGGCGACTGTGGCATAGATGCCTACACGGTCAGATGGATTGCAGATTGGCTGAAGGGTCGCACTCAGAGGGTGGTGGTGGATGGATCATATTCGACTTGGGGGGAGGTGGGTAGTGGAGTCCCTCAGGGCTCGGTCCTGGGCCCTGCGCTGTTCAATGTCTTCATCAGCGATCTTGATGTTGGGGTGGAGAGCAACCTGTTTAAATTCGCTGATGACACCAAAATTTGGGGGGAGGTGAGCACGCTAGCAGGGAGAGAGAGATTGCAGAAGGATCTGGATAGGTTACAGGGGTGGGCAGACAGGAACAGGATGCGTTTCAATACGGACAAGTGCAGGGTGCTGCACTTGGGTAGTAGGAACCAGCAGCACACTTATAAGATGGGGAGCTCCCTACTTGAGAGCACGGAGGCGGAAAGGGATCTTGGTGTCATTATTGACTCCAAGATGAACATGGGCCGACAATGCGAGGTCATGGTTGGCAGGGCTAACCGGACCTTGTCGTGCATCCACAGGTGCATCTCGAGTAGAGCCAGGGAGGTGATCCTCCCCCTCTATGCGACGCTGGTCAGGCCGCAGCTGGAGTATTGTGTCCAGTTCTGTGCGCCCCATTTCAGGAGGGATGTGGACAACATGGAGAGGGTCCAGAGGAGGGCCACCCGCATGATCCGGGGACAACAGGGCAGACCCTACAGTGAGAGACTGCGGGACCTGAACCTATTCAGCCTCCACAAGAGAAGGCTGAGGGGGGACCTGGTGACCGTCTATAAACTCACTAGGGGGAACCAGAAGGGTTTGGGGGAGACGCTGTTTCCCCTAGCCCCCGCTGGCATAACAAGGAGTAATGGGCACAAGTTGATGGAGAGGAGGTACAGATTGGACATCTGAAAAAAACTACTTCACAGTTAGGGCGGCTAGAGCTGGAACCAACTTCCAAGGGAGGTGGTGCTGGCCCCTACCCTGGGGATCTTTAAGAAGAGGCTGGATACTTACCTGGCTGGACTCATTTGAGTCCCGTTTTTTGTTTAGGGTTCTTTTGTTGTTCTCCTGCCCTGGCGGGGGGTCGGGCTAGAAGATCTATTAGGTCCCTTCCAACCCTAAAACTATGAAACTATTAAACTATTTACTGTGGAGCTAATTAGCAACTCTGTAGTAAGCATCTCATGTAGATGCCCCCAATTTGGAGTCATAGGGCATTTATTCATATCCCTTTTCATCCCACAACACGGTAGAGATCCAGTGGGTCAGAGCAGACTCAATTAATCAAGTCTGCTCCACACACAATTTGGCATTCACTGTGCTGCTTCATGTGCAGTTGTATAAGTGGCAAAATGTGCGTTAGCACACAGAAAATGGTGGCAGTGCACTTTTGAACTAAAACACCTCTGATACGTTTTATTTCAGAAGTGTGCCACTGCCATTTTCTCAGCACTGACATGCATTTCACCACTTATACAACTGCATGCTCTGCAGCGCTGGGTGCTTTTAAAAGCGCTTGGCGCTGTGGCACAAGTGTGTGTACAAATAGTGTTCACACTGGTTGCATCTCTTTTACAGAACCCCTGAATCCAATTTGGAGCATACAGAGACACTATAGTTTGGCTATATTTTAGTAATCTGGTCTGAAGGGGTGAGACTTACAAGGTTTCATCCTGGAAAGTTGAAAGGCAAAAGGCTTCTCACTAAGGGGCTGTAGTGTAAGTGGGGGGAGGGGTGCCTGGTCACCAGTCTTGGGTATCAGGTTTGAGGGGATGGCAATGGGAGCTGGGCAGGAAGACCCTGCACCCAGTTGTGTATTGGGGGTGGGGGCGGGGAATGCATGGGAAAAGTGGAATGGCACCCTCCTACCTCTGAGAGGCTTTGCCATGGCAGGTGCAATCCAACAGCGTATCTTGGAGGTGGGGGGAGGAGGGAGTGGGGTGGCTACAAGGGAGCTCACATCATGAGGCAACTGGAGTCTGAGCCTACACTGTTACAACAGCAGCGGCAGACATAACAGCTGCGTCCAGAATGTGGAGAGCTGGGGCAGATACAACTCCACTCCCCTTCTCTCCCCGTCTCAAATTGTTGGTATAATCCTTCTTCACCCTGCCCCATCCTAGATGCTGAAGGAGCTCATTATGCCTCTGCCAAAGGGGGATCGGGATCTAACGAGAGACCAGAAACATAGTTAATCCTGAAATTTGACAATCAGTTTCAACTGCAACCTTAGAAATTTACAATCATTATGTATGCTGTAGAATTTATTCACTTTTTAATATCTACATTGATTTCATTGTCACATGGTTCAAGATAACTTTATTGATTTAGCATTTTATGTGATCTATTCTTTTCTCCTTGATGTTTGTTTTAATAATTGTGTTAGTATCCTAATTCTATTATTATTATTTTTTAATCTAGCAATACAGACTCCATTAAGTGCTATCCAGGGATAAAACAGTAGAATGACTTGTGGTTAAGGCAGTATACTGTGATTTGGCCTAAGTTTTGATTCCTATATTTGCCACAAACTTCCTGAATTACTCTGGAAAAGTTGTTTGTTCTTTCTGTAATTCAACTTACATTTAATAATCCTTTTATTCCAGCGATTGTTTAGTTTTGGCACAGGCACTGTGCTAAGTCTGTTTGTACAGTGTCTATGTCATTAATGACTTGTGTGTCAGCTAGTAAGTGTAGATGCAGCTGCAAAACAAATGATAATGAACTATGATTCCCATTACCTGTGCATGCATTTGGACTTCAGTGTTCTTCCTTTAGTTCAGGAGATGAGCAGAGTCCAGTACTTGAATTTTAGAAATTCTGTATTCGGTTGCTATGTTTGACAAATTGTATTAATTAAAGACTATCATAATATGCACAATATTTTCCCAGATTATGTAAGAAACCATAATTGAATTGATGATTGTATTATAATGTATTATAATGCATACTGTGAACATAATTCAAACTTCCAATACTCATAAGAGAGCCAGTTACACATGAAGCCTTAAACCTGATCTTTCTTTATTTCAGTGCTTAGCCATAGCCTTTTGTTTTTGTTACTATTAGACTCTATTCCTGACTTTATAAGTATCTATAAATGAGGCGCACATGCACAATTTTGTTGGACAGTAAATATTGCATCTTTTTACAACTAATTTTCATTCTGTTATCTTCTCATACATGGTACTGTCAGGTTTGACCTAGAAACCACTATACAAAGCCCAAGCAAAAGTCTGTTATGTAACTAATGCCCATCTGCAATGATAAGGAGGAGACAGTCTTAGATAAAGGAGGCTTAAAAACAAAAGCAGAATCAGAGGACTAGGGCAAAGAGCTAATTTAAATACTAAAAATCACACCCCTAGGTGGGGAGATAGTATGCTAATGAAACATACATGTATGGAAATGAGATACATAGCTAAAACACAGGTATAGAGACATGCTCAGTAAAGAACTCCTTGCGTCACTCCCTTATAACCAATTAGAAAACAAGAATGCTTATGAAGGTCCAATACTCCTGTATAAAAGATGCTTAGAATTAAGAATCGGTGTGCTTGTTACGTGAAATTATTCCGCTTGCACCTTGTATTGCTAGCAATAAATCTTTATACTTTCACCCCTGGTATCTTTATTGGCTTTTGCATACCGGGCACGATCCCAGACTTGAGCTGGGGCTCAACAGTTTTTGGCGACCCAGATGGGACCGCCTTAGATAAGCTTTGCCCGGACTAACTGATGACCAGACACGGCTCCTCCTTATCAAATGTCAGGCGCGCCCCGGGATCTCTTTTCCCGGTGAGACTTTTGCTTCAGGGGGAGCTGGATTGCTGAGGTGGCAGTAGCCTA
>NW_005842237.1:90911-91514 GCF_000455745.1 Alligator sinensis
GGATTTGAATTACAGCCTGGTCAGAGAGCCCTGTTGCCTGAAAGAAAAGAAGCTATATGCCGGCTAGCACCCCCAAAAACGAAGAGACAATTACGGGGCTTCTTAGGTACAGTAGGTTTTTGCAGGATTTGGATTCCAAATTTTGGGGTTATTGCAAAACCTCTGTATGGAGCTACACAAGGTGATGAAAAGGTGCTCGAATGGACTGAGGAGTGTGAGCAAGCATTCTGCCTTTTAAAGCAGGCTCTCATTGAAACACCCGCCTTAGGACTACCGGACATGATGCTTACAGTCCTGGAGCAGAAAGGAGGGAACTGGTTAACCCCAGGACGAATAGCTCGATATCAGGCCATCCTACTAGATGAGCCTGAAATAAAATTGGCCATTTCTCGCACTGTAAATCCAGCAACACTGCTGCCATCTATGGCTGACACACCAGATCTTGTACATGACTGCCTGCAAACATTGGAAGCTGTTTATTCTTCAAGGCCAAATCTGAGAGACAAACAATTGATAAAAGAGTTTCAAGCAAAGAAGGGGGAGCACGGGTGGCTGGTAGCAAAGGATGGCCGCATTATCATCCCAGCTGCCTGGGTTCATGTG
>NW_005842237.1:93007-101860 GCF_000455745.1 Alligator sinensis
GACTAGGGCAAAGAGCTAATTTAAATATTAAAAATCACACCCCTAGGTGGGGAGAAAGTATGCTAATGAAACATACATGTATGTAAATGAGATACATAGCTAAAACACAGGTATAGAGACATGCTCTGTAAAGAACTCCTTGCGTCATTCCCTTATAACCAATTAGCAAACAAGAATGCTTATGAAGGTCCAATACTCCTGTATAAAAGATGCTTAGAATTAAGAATCGGTGTGCTTGTTACGTGAAAATATTCCGCTTGCACCTTTTATTGCTAGCAATAAATCTTCTTTACACTTTCACCCCTGGTATCTTTATTGGTCTTTGCATACCGAGCACGATCCCAGACTTGAGCTGGGGCTCAACAGTACTTAAACAGTTAATGAAAGAAGTCTTTTTCATGTTGCTCATACCAGAGGCCTAGAAGTTCAAAAGATAACAAGCACTTCTCACTATTAATGAATTATAAAATGTATTTGCAAATATGTATCTAATGGCAGTTGTCAGAAGCAATTATTTTCAAATAAATTTCACAGTTTTATCACGCTGAGAAGTGCTTCTGAACTTTTAGGCTTCTGGACTGAATGATGTGGGTGAAGTTTCCTATTAAAGAATATGAAAAATACTGGAGCAAGATTAATTGTTACAGATTAAACTAGCATATAGTATTTATGTCTCATTCATTAGTTTATGGACTCAGAGTCCTCAAGGGAGTATCAAGTATTCACGTAATGATCCAAGTACCAGAATTTGCATTTTAAGCTCTGATTTAGTAGAAAGATGTGTAAAATATTAAATAGCCAGTTAGCTGTGTGTTAGCAAATTTATATATATATATATGTGTGTGTGTGTGTGTATCTATCTATCTATCTATCTATCTATCTCATCATCATTGCAGCCTTCATGCTGTATAACAAAATTATTTATATATAAATAGTGAGATATAGCTATATATATCTTTATATATCTCTATCTATAGCTCACTATTTATATATAAATAATTTTGTTATACAGCATGAAGACTGCAATGATGATCCATGGGAATTTGTCCTTGGTGACCTCACGGTGGGCAGTGAGGGAGTGCCAGTGGCCCTTGAGGTGGCCAAAGGCACAATCCACCAGGCTGCAGGTCCGGCTCAGACACTGGTTAAAGTGGGCTGGGGTCCAGGTGGCTGGTTTAGGGCCACATGAGCCAGGGCAGGAGCAGGTAGGCAGGGTCCCAGATGAGCAGGGATGGGACCATGGGTACAGTTTCCTATTTGTTTCCTTCTAAAAGAAGGAACAAAGTCACTCTCTGAAATCATTGGGGAATAGAATGTGGTATAACAAGAAGGATGTACAAGTGGACAATCACATGTACCAGACAATGGAAACATATCAACCCAAAGTAATATAAGCACATTTGTTTCAAATGCTTTTTACCTTCTATTAAAACTCTGTTATGCTCAGACATTGTTTAGACAAAATACATGGCATAAAACTAAAAGAAGTGTCAAAAGACACTTAATGTCACTTAGTGATACCCTGCTAGATATTTAGAAATATTTAGAACATCTACCAGATTTTTAGAAAGTCATAATTCCACAGGCACAAAAAGAAATATATGGGGTGCATCCACAAATGCATTTACTCCAGCCTAACTTTACGCTGTTGTAAACCAATCTCATGTAAACTCTTTCTGGCAGGCATTTCCACATGCAGGGATTAGGGACCAGATTTCCACCCAGTTTCCTACAGCCCTGTAATGGGTCCCTGCCATCACCGGGGGGAGTGGTGGGCTCCAGCTGCAGCTGCCATCAGCCATCTTCAAAAGCCAGCTTTGCTCTCTGGCCAGCCCCTTCCTTGTCCAGGAGCACTGTGGCAAGTGCAAGGAGAGCACTCAGCAGTAGGGCTGTGTGAAATTTAACCCGGCGTTTTGTTTTGAAACTGTTTGGATGCATTTTGAACTCAAAACACTGAAATCAAAATGAAACGGGGAACTCAAAACATTTCAAAAGTTTCAAAACTTTTGAGTTTTGAAGCCAGGCTTACTGGCTTCAGCGCCTGTCCCAGCCAGCAGCACCTGTCTCCTGTCATCTGGCAAGCAGATTGGAGGCCCACACCCCTGGGAGGACTCCAGCACAGCCCCCACAGCCCTCCTGGGGGGTGCGGGCAGGCTCCTGATCTGCGCACAGGATTACTGGAGGCAGTTGCTGCCACCTGGGGTCAATAGCAGCACTGATCTTTCCGGTGCTGGTCCTAGCCAGCAGCACCCACCTCCTCTCATCTGGCAGGCAGATCAGGGGCTCAGCTGCACCCCTGGGAGGGCTGTGGGGGCTGTGCCAGAGCCCTTCTGGGGGTGTGGGCCCTGATCTGCCTGCCAGATGACAGGAGGTAGGTGCTGCTGCCTGGGGCCAGGAGCAGCATCGATCTTCCTGGCGCTGGGTGCAGGCTTTGCCCAGCACCAGTCTGTCATCTGGCAGGCAGATCGGGGGCCTGCACCCCTGGGAGGACTCTGGCACAGCCCCTACATCCCTCCCAGGGGTGCAGTGAGCCCCCAGTCTGCCTGCCTACTGCATTTTATGATTCCCCATTATAACCTACGGGTGAAATGGCAAAACAGCATTGAAACAGCTAAACAGTTTCAACGAAAAAATTGGAACAGTGCTTTCAAAACAAAACAAAACTTGAAACGAAACACCATTCTGTCAAAACAGAAGTCCAAGTGGAAGGTGGCTGTTTTGCTCAGCCCTACTCAGCAGCTGTCTTTGGCCACTCTCTCTCCTCACACTATGGCTGCTTGAGCTCCTGCCCTGGAAGTGATGACCAGTGCCCCGTGATCCTGCTAGCTGCTGCACCGGCCCTGCTGGCCTGCTGTGCTGACTGCTGCCTGGCCCATGGGTGTCTCACCCTACCTGTCTCCCCCATGCACAGTGACCACCTGCCTGGCTGCAGCGCACCATCCCAGGGCTGCCACTGCTGCTGGCAGGGACACCGACGAGTAGCTCCACAATGTCACCTCCAGGACCGTTGTTGCCCTGCTGGGCCTGTAGTCCAGCCACCTTTGGGCTCTCTGAGCCAGCCAGCACCGGTGATGGCACATCATCCAGCACACCTGGGATGACAAGCAGTGGCTGGACAGTTTCTGCATGACCCAGGCTATCTTCCAGGACCTGCTTCAGCAGCTCCGGCCCCACCTGGAGTGGCAGAATACTGGCATGCATCTGGCCCTCCCTGCAGACACCTGGCTGGCCCTCATTGTGCTGAAGCTGGCCACACCTGCCAGCCTTCCATACGTCAGACACCTGTTCAGTGTGAGCAAGGCCACGGCCAGGGAGGCTGTGCTGGAGGAGTGCAGGTCCCTCCAGAATGTGCACACCGTACTCTGTGTGCATGACCCCTGGTAGTGGTGGCAGGGTTCCATGCCTTAGGATTACCCCAATGTGTCGGGGCCCTGGATGGGAGCCACACACCTGTCACCTGCCCGCCCCGTGAAGACCACCCCTATGACAGCTGCTGGGGATTTCACTCCATGGTCCTGCAGGCCATCATGGACCACTGGGTCATATTCACCCATGTTAGCACTGGCTGTGCAGGCAGTGCTCATGATACCTGCATTTCACAACTCCATCCTAGTGGGACTTGTGGAGAGTGGGCACTTCATGCCAGGAATGTTGGACCTGCAGCTGGGCACCATAATGGTCCCACACCTGGTCATCAGAGACTTCTGCCTTGGCTCATGCAGCCCTACACCAGCCACCTGGACCTCTGTCAGGCCCACATTTATTGGTGTCTGGTCTGGACCCACGCCCTGCTGGAGTGTGCCTTTGACCACCTCAAGGGATGCTGGTGCTCCCTCACTGCCTGCCTCAAGGTCTCCAAGGACAAACTCCCCCAGGTCATCATCTCAGCCTGCATGCTACATAACATCTGTGAGGCCTGGGGAGAGCTGTTCTGTGAGGCATGGATGGAGGAGGCATGGTGTGCGGAGGATGCCTAGAGATGGGAGCACCATCTGCAGTGGCAAAGATAGCAGTGGCCCTGCCCTGCTGAGGCCCCAGGAGAGCCATGCACCCACCAGTGGTGGCCAAGGCACTGGGTGTGGGAGGCTCTAGTTGACCACTGCCTCCAGCACTCCCTGCTCTAGCCCACTTGACCCACCACTCATGGAACCCCCACCCCCTCCACTCACCCCCACCATCATGCTTACTGCACACACATCAGAAGAACAAGTCCTTATTTCTTGCACATCACACAGACTCCCCCCCCAATCCCGTCTCCCTCGCCAACACAAGACCCCCCTGCCTCTACCACCCACTCCACCCACCAGCAATAAAAACCTCTTCCCTGTGAAAACTGTTTACAAAGTGATTTTTGTGGTGTCCCAGAGTGGGGGGCCATAGGGTGGGGCACCTAGGGGGTAGAGCCTGGGTCCAGGCAGCCAGGACCCTGGCCTTTGGCCATTCTCCTTGGGTCTTAATGATGTGGTGAGTATGGCAGGTGGGAGGTCCACCCAAGGGAAATGGTGGCTGATGCTCCTTTGGCACAGGTGGCTCCCCTTCTGGCTGGCAGAGTCCAGGCCCAGTAGGGCCTGTATTCGATCCTGGTGCTGCTCCAAGAGCTCTGACTCTGTGCCTGCATGGAGTCAGGGGGAGTGGCAGGGCTGGGCCCAAGTGAGGGGGCTGCATGATAGAGGCTGGGCCAGGGGCTTCTGGTAACTGGAGGCAATGGAGGACTTCCTCCCAGGCCCAGGTGGGGGCCCGCTGTGGGATGGCAGATGGCTGCTAGGGGGAGTGTGGGGCTAGGGCTGGGAGCCGGGTAGTGGGCAGCATGAATGCAACCAGCAGGGCCAGAGTGGTGTCCAACACATGATGGTTGTTGTCCACAGTCTGCACTGCCCAGTCCAGGATGACATTCTGCTCCCTCAGCAGCTGGAGCCGCTCATGCTCCAAAGCCAGGAGCTCAGCCTGGAACTTCTGGTCCTCCTGGTTCTGTGTCTCCTCATGCCAGTCCTGCACCTCTTCCTGCTAGTCCTGCATATCCTCAGGGGCAACGTCCTCCACCCACCAGCCCTGTATGTCCTCCGCCCCTCCACCCACTCCTCCATGTCTGCCACCAGCTACCGGAGGAGGAGGATGCAGCCCATCGTGTGCTTCTGGCTGAGCCAGTGCATCTGCAGGGCCCTGGTTGTGGGCATCAGTGACCCTGAAGCCACATCGCTGCTGCCAAGTATGGCCTTTCCCCTGCATCCAGATGTAAGACCTGGAGAGCCAAGAGAAAGAAGCTTTTTGTAAGAGTTTGCAACACTTCTAAGATGCTCTGCACCGGGGCCATGCGCTACCTGGACTCAGATCAGGAGTCGGGTGTGTACAGGTGCCCAGGGACCATGGTAAGTTGGCCAGGTGGGCCCGGAGGCGGGCTGGGGAGCTGGGTGGCATGGGGCACTGCATGCCCAAGGGTCCTTCCTTCAGTGACATGACATCACCAGAGGTGCCAGGCCACAGCAAGGGCTCAGGCAGGCTGCTTTGTGCTGGTGTAAACTGCACAGCTATGCAGACCAGTTGTGCCCACACTCCCACATCTGATCTGAAAGGGCCTCATAAATGTGGGCATTGGAGCACCTACCCCACTGAAACTGGAGCAGCACTTTGGCCTCACAGTGGCATGAGTCCACCAGTCTCCTCTTGACTCCAGGTGTAGCCCTGGGTGGAGAGCACGGGTATGAGCACATGTGTGGTCACAGGCCTGGGTGAGGAGCAGGACACCATATTGGGTCCTGAATCAGCATTCTGGGCCTCCATGAGGCTGTCCTTGTATTGCCAGCCCTGGGCAACTGCCTGCAGCACCCAGAGCAGGACCATGGCAAGGGACTGGCAGCTGCACAGCAGAAGTAATGCCCTGCAGTACCTGCAGGTGTAGGGCAGGCTGCTGGGGTGTGCTGCAGGCATGTGGCACGGGCCCTGATGTGCAGAAGTTGCTTAAAGGAGGTCCTAGGGGGCTGACAGGCCTGGCCAAAGGGTACAGCAGCCTGCAGCATCCTTCAGCACCCTGCTGGTCCTGACAGCACTGTCCTGGCAGCTGTGCAGTGCCAAGCAGCAGCACTGGGGTGCTGGCAGACAGGCACAGATAACCTATGGCCTGCCCAGGAGGGACGCATGGGGCCTGCAGTGCCCTCAGGCTCCCTGTCTGTGTGCCCCAGGGCTCAAAATGGCTGCAGGCTTTTATAGCCTTCAGACAAAGGCTGCCATAGAGGTAGCCCAGCCCTGAGCCAGCAGAGGCTCCTAGCTCAGAGCCATGGGGCTGGCCTCAGGCTAGCCCCCTAGTAGCTGGGCAGACCCAGGAGCAAACTTGCTTCCAGCTCACATCTACAAGTGTGTTGCTGTGCGTTAACTAGTCCTCCTTAAAGTTGCTACTTGCCTTTGCAAGTAGCAAATTTAAGTGGGATTAAGAGTTTTTATTGTGTGGTAAGCATGCACACATGTAGACACATGTGTTTACTGTGCAGTAAACTACACTAATTCTCAGTACCACATCTCATGTAGACACACCCACTGAATAGAAAGCCATTCTAGTTTAAAGGAGATGTGAAAACAGTGTAAAACACAAAAAACCTAATGCATGAAGGATAGAAAATACGGAAGTAAATATTAATAAGTCTAAGTTACAACTCAAAATTATTGCTAAGATTATTGATAAGAAAAATATTAATAGCTACTTGATAAGGGAAGCCAAAGGAATTAGTGGAATAGCAAAGAGCAACAGGGTTAAAGATAAAGAAGTATTTAGAGATATTTTAGGAATAAAGAAAACAACAACAGAAACAAGAGACCAAAAATAGCTGAGTTATATAGTCAAACTTGGAATTGCTTGCTCTGTTTTAGATCAACCTCCAAACCTGTCTGTAATACTATAGAAAAATGATCTAATAAGTAGTAAGGGGTATAAATAAGCAAAAATATGTCTTCTCAGGTGGCCCATAAAACCTTTTATTTCGTCTTTTTTTTCCCTGAAGACACAAAGGAAACTCACATTAAGTTCAAAGAGAGATGCATACAAATCTCTGGGAGCAGAATTCACCTCCCAGGTTTTAACTAAAAACCTGCAGTGTCTTGAACTGAAACAATCAGTGCCATCACTGCTGATAATATTGACAAGAGAAGTCAATGACAGAACTCATTTGTTTAGTAGACATAATCTAGAATAGAAATGTGAAGTATTCATCTGTCATAAGAAATCTACATCATCTATCAAATGCTTGTTTCCTAAAGCAGTGGGAATGCTTGCTAGTCTGTTACTAATGCAGGGGCTTATTTGCCTTAGTAGTTCACTGTACTTTGCTATAAAAACAAATGTTTTTTTGTAAGTGAAGAACAGCTGGTACCTCCAAAGCCTAATTTAGATCTTATACTGGGATCTGCTAGAATGATTATTCTGTTTGTGGATGCCTTATTGACCTCACTGGCATTGCAGTGTCTTAGCACCTTGCAATCTGTAATGTATTTATCTTCACCACATTCTATAAATCAGGGGAGGGTTGTTATCTCTGGTTTACATGTGGCCACAAAGAGGATAGTTGCAAAATGAGGAGTTGAACCTATACCAAGTTCGCTCCTCTAATCCTTTTCTAACAGTATGGGAAAATGCTTCATATGTTATATAAAGCAGCCGATTATCCCAGGAGGTACCTTGCTGGTTAATTTGCTCTTGCTGGTATTAAGTCAGAAAGGTCTTATGGGTTTTGTGTATAAAGGAGGTATGCTTGGGCTATATATGTAGAAATTTCAAGAAAAATGTTATTTATTCCACATTCTGGCTGCATTTAGTAGCTTAGCAAGTAATCCTGTTGAAAACAGTAGCCTTATTAGATAGGGACAGACATTCAAAAAACCTGAACCTGAACTGATTCAATCTTTGTAGGTTAGTCTAATCTGGCTAGGATGAACCAGTTTGTAACCATCCAGACGTCCCCTCTGGATTGAGGAAATGCTGGCATATGCCTACAGTGGCTCGGGCTAGATGCCAGCAAATACTAGAGCAGACCTCCCTTCCCTTCAATACTGCTGATCTGAGGGGGGCACAGCCAGGCCCCGGCAGGACATTCTGATTAGGGAGGGGTTCCCCGCCCCACATTGATAACAGAGCATTTATCAGCTCTGTTATCAGCATTTATCATCCCATCAGAAAACAAAAGCCTCTCTCATTAGTTCAAGCTCTTCTTAAAGAACTTTTTCCAAGGAAGGAATGGAGGGACATTACCATCTACCTCTTGATTAGCTCCAAAAAGCCCTAAGCCAACATTGTCCTGTCTGTCTTTGTCCTGTCTGCCTTACACAGGCATCTCTCAGCATTAGCTAGCATACCACAGGCTGGCTACAGTCCATGCTGTGGGAGGGAAGGAGGGAGTAGGGAATCCCTACTTAAGTAGTGAACAGCAAGGTGGGGTGGGGCAGCAGAAGCCAGGCAAACCCTGCTGTGCCTGTCGTCTCTGCTGGAGCTCCAGCTAGGGAGCAGAGGGGTGGGGACAGCTCAGCTCTCTGGATCAGAAAGACCCTCCCAGAGCTGCAAAGCATCTGGGATGCTGTGGGACTCCAGTTTAAGTTAAACCAGGAAGGGGACTGGGACAAACATTATATAAACTGGGTTGACCCAAATCAGTTAAGTCTGATACTACATTCAACTAGGTTTATCTCAGAACGGTTTCAGAAATTTTGAAACTGGTTTATGTGCACTGAATATCTGTTCTGTTATAGGTTTAAATTAGTTTCTGATCATTTAAACTGGTTTATGTGTAATGTGTGTTCATAGCCATTGATGTCAATAATATTACTTTCCAAGTCAAGGTACATCAATATGCTATTAAGGGAAAGCGAAACTAG
>NW_005842237.1:103915-108561 GCF_000455745.1 Alligator sinensis
AAAGAGAAACTAGTCTGATTTTTAAGTTGCAGCCAAGTCATATCAGAGAGATGACAAAAGGGTCGCAGGTGTCTTTTGTAATATCCATGGGAATTATTTTTCACATTTGTTGAAGGACAACTAAATGTACTAAATTTGAATATGGGAGATTAAACATGTATTTTGAAATCTTGCCATTAGCATTGATTTTAGGTAGGTCAGGACTTCACATGTAGTATCTCAGAGTCACTTTGAATCAAAATGCTTTCAAGTTATTTGATGAAACCCTGAAAACTTGAATTAGAATGAGAATTTTCCATGATAAAAATTATTCAAAAAGGCATTTTTCACAGAAAAATGAATCAACCAGATATGCTCACTAATTATTCTCATTTTCCTTTTTCTCTTTTCTTCTTTCTCATTTCTCTTCTGTCTGCTGCTTCTTTCTTGTTCTATATCTGTCTCTATTAGAGTAACCAGAATTTATGTAACTTGATAGTTATACCATAAGCTTCAAATTATTTTTAATTTCTTATGATCCTGATCCTGTTTTTCTCTAACCTTGATTTATCTTATTTCATATTTTAATATTATCTAAATTAAACTGTATGTCCTTTGGGGGAGGGATCATTTTTTTAAATTTATGAATATGCATAAATGATGGACAATATGAATATTCAGTTAGCATCATAGTAGCCTATTCGGAATTCCCTCTGTAATAGTGATTAATTGACTTGTTTTATATCATAAAGTTACATCATAGAAGCATAGGATTGGGAGGGAACTCAAGAGGTCATGTACAGTAATTCAATTCCCTGCCCAAGGCAGGTCATTCTTGTCTAAATCATCCCAGCCAAGTAGTTGTCTGACTAGACTTAAATGATGACAGTTCCACAACTGCTTTAGGTAGTGTGTTCCTGTGCTTAACTATGCTTATATTTAAAATATTCTTCTTAAAAGCAAACCTAACTCTACCTTGTTTCTACTTTAACTCATCACTTGTTTTGTTCTGTCCCCTGTAGGCACACAAAATAGGTTATCATCATCCTGTTTCTAACAACAATCCTTGTATTTCAAGACAGTTATCAAATCCCAATGCAATCTTCTCTTCTCCAGGCTAAATAATCCAAGTTCCTCCACACTTTCCTTGTACATCGTGTTTTCTAGCCTTCTAATCATCTTTTGCTGCTCTCCTCTGGACACTTTACAACTTGCCCAGGTATTTTCCTGAAATACTGCAGTTTAGTGTATTGTTTCCCATTTTGAATTTTGCGTTTAATTTCTTCTTTCTTAGTGTAGTACTTTACACTTAACCTTATTGATTTTCATCCTATTAATACAGGACAATTTATCAATTTATGAATGACTTTTTGAATTGTAATCCTGTGCTCTGAAGTGTTTGCTATTCTACCCAGTTTGTGCCATCTGAGAATCTACTAAGTGCCCACTCAGTTCCCTTGTCTAAGGCATTAACGAAGATATTGAACAGTACTGGACACAGAATGGACCCCAAGGGAACACTACTTGATGCCACTTTCCAGTGTGACATGGGACTATTGACTACCCATATCCATGCACCCCATAGTACCTTCATCTAAAACTTATTTCTTTCACTTGCTTATGAGAATGCTGTATCAGATGGTGTCAAAAGCTTTACTTCAGGTTTATTGCATTACTTTCCCTTGCCAATCTACAAAGTCCAAGAAGAATGTTGGAAGAAATTACACCATAGATGACCTTCTTCTAAACACCTGCAAATGCATCATTGGTTACAATTGGTGTATTATTCAGTCACTGTGTTCAATTATTTACAAACTATTTATAAGAACTAGGATTTATAACAGAACTGCAGGTTTTGTTCTCAAAGCCTGGATGTCCCTGATTTATCAGAAATTGGGGCATGTTTAGAGTTTACATGAGGTATAGACTAAAAATTGAGCACTGCTTTTATTAGAAGATAATTTCCCTTTTATGGAAGATATCCTCTTTGTGCTGATATCTGTATAATTTTATAGATTAGTGAATAAACATTTTGAGAATTAATTAAGAATATGGGAATGCCCACTTGGTATTGTAATCTTGTAGCTACCAAATTTCCTTTCTAACTTGAATTTATTATTGACTATGCATTTATCAAGTCTTTAAAACTACTGCCGGTATTACTTTTGCAAGTTAGGACAAAAGCATTTTTAATATTTAATATAGGGTAATAGTGCTTGCGTCTTAAGTGAGAAAGAACATTCCTGAATATTGATACATACTTCAAATTGAGTTATCCTGAAGGTTAGAAAATGTTTGTTGATGTGGTCCTTACTACTGCCTGAGGTTATGTAGGTCTGACAGTATACTACCAAATGTCTCTCCTCTTTTTCTTAATGTACCATTGTATTGCGGAGGAAGAAGTCCAGGCCACTTTCCCAGTATGTGGACTTTACCCAGTGGGGTACCCCTGGCTTTAACATATTAACAACAGTGTAAGGTGGTTGTTAAATTAATTTTCCCGAACACATCAGTGGATTTGTTAATATTTATGATATAACAAGAGAGCCAAGTTCCTTTACTGTAGAATGTTACTGTGCTTATGAGAACCCACAGGATCCCACTTTAAATATGAAAAGTAGTATCAGAGAAGAAGGCCTAACTTGCCCTCTGATGTTTTTGTGGTAATTCAGGGAAAGAAGAATTTTATGTGACTGAGGAATCTAAATCCAGGGATGGGAGCAGTAAACAGCTTTCCACTCTCATTATTCTTTGTACACAATACAAAGGTGGGAGGAGTTGAAGACCTTAGGCTCAAGAAAAGGCAAGGACTTTAAAAATCTAGTTATTCTGCTCTATATGGGAATCTAAGAGAGAAGGCAGAGAGGAGATGGGAATGTACCGTCCCATCATCGTGCCAGTTAATGCAACTAGTCTTTTGTGGAGGCATGCGTAATGTGCCCTGTAGAAGGATGTTGTAGATACTTTCCTCCTGGAGAAATTATGCACGTACAATGTTTTTAGGACCCGGGTAGTGGAACTGTCCCTTTGCCTTGCTGAAGCACAAGTCCACTACTTGTTCTACCTTCTCTTTAAAAAGCCTGAATCATCCTTGATGTCCCTTTGTGTTGTACCAGATGCATTATCACACCTGTATCAGTTGTTTTTTTGTCATACTCTGCCCTTAGTTCTCTTACATTTTCTATTTTAAAGGTATTTTGCTCCAAATCTTTTCTTTGCCCCCTTCCCCATCCCCTACAACATGCTGGCTGATTCAGTACAGTATTTCATTTCAAGCCCAAAAGTGCTGAATAGAGTGGAATATATATCTACAGTGTTTTAGACCTACTCCTATTATGACTAGCTGATATGATATTTCCTTTTTTTGTTAGTTACAATGCTACACTTATTCAATTTGTCATCTTTATTAACCTCAAGATCCTACTACCCTAACCAATTATTCCTTCCACCATGACCAATTTATATTATGAGGGAGTCTCTGAATATTGTAGAACCTACATTCATAGGACTGTATTCTTTCCTCATGGGGGAAAAAGTGGGGAAGGAAAAATTTACTTTGAAAATTCTTGACCATCTGTCCCTTTGTTGCTCTGCGGGGTCAGGCTAACTCTCAGGATCTCAATATTGCGCTGTTAGACAGGAGGGTGTGACACAATTGCACATATACAAACACACAAATCAATTAGGTGCATATACACACATACACACAAACACTACCAGCTCAGGCACATATACATCCAAACCAGCCTAGGCACATGCATACCTATCACCAATTCGAGCACATACACACTACACACTAAAAATTAGACAAAAATCAATTGTCAGTACCCACACACTCAGTACACATACACAGATCACAAATTCGTATATCATGCACACTATATATATATATATACACACACACACACTCACCAGTTCACACACACACAACCCACCTACATATAGGTAAGTTCCTAACTTGGATGGTACAGTATGTATGTGTGTGCTTGGGGTACCTGGGATACTTGGGGGAAGGTTAAGGTGAGAGAGAGAGAGTTAAAATGTAGGGACTAAAAGTTGCCAGAACAGGAATTGGAACTGGTGGACTAGAGAGAAGCTGACTGAGGAACTGAGGCTTGGGTTTACTTAAGATCAAGTGTCCCCAGGGTTACTCGAGGTCACTGGTGCATGGTAGGGGGAAAAAAAGAAGAAGAAGAAGCCTAGTGGCAAGGAGGAGACAGCCAGGAAAGAGAGAGAGACAGAAACCTGGGTGCTTGGGACTGGAAACTGAGGCAGACAGCTGAGATATTGTGGGGGGAGGGGCAGATAAGTGGTGGCAAGGAGGAGACAGCCAGGAAAGAAACTGAGGCAGAAACCTGGCTGCTCAGGGGAAAAGGCAGTGGGGATAAGGCAGTGGCAAAGAAATAGGGGGGTTGGAGGCAGAGAGGAGATCAGGACAGGTGTTGGAGGTAGCAGTGAGCTAGAAGCAGGAGAGGGAGAAATGAGGCAGAAGTTAGAGGGGCGAGGAGCAGAGATTGGAGCAGGGCCGAACCATAGTAAAGCAAAACCCAACTCAGAGGTCCAAATAACAGGTTTATTAAACAGACAACATACTACACACCCCCATGAAGTTATTGGTTCCCACACACACACACACACACACACACACACACACACACACACACACA
>NW_005842237.1:108884-113457 GCF_000455745.1 Alligator sinensis
TCCAGGTGTTCTTACTGAGCATGTGCAGCCTTGGCACAATGGTGGGTTGCCTCATCTTTTGTTTCTTGAATGCTGAGGGTGGTTCCAAGGGCTGGGTTGTTGGTCCAGTTATTGGTGTTGATGGTTTGGTCACTCAGAGGGAGATATTTTTAGACCTACTGTCATTGTCTCTCGAGCACCCTCATTCATCCCCATTCATTCAGGAACCAAGTTACATAGGAGGGGTAGGTGTGAGTCATGAGTTACACAACTGGGCCTGGGGACAGGATGGAGACTTGATAAACAAAATGGAAACTTGACATGACTTATGCTAACTTACATATGTAGGCCTAAATCATATAGTACCAGTAAACCAGTAATATAGAACAGTACAAATCAATATAAACATAATCATTATACAATATAAAGAAGAATAAAAAACAAAACAAATACAACTTGCTACCAAAATAAAATGCTGAAGCTTATCCTATGTCTTAGCTAACTTATACTTATCTATAGGGAATAGAGAGGGAAAGAAAAAGTCAGAAATGGTTAGGGAAGGGGAGGGAATGTATTTTAAAAGAAAAAAAAAAGAAAAACTGCAGGTTTTGCTACACCTTCCGGATAAGATAAGATAACTAATAAATCAGAAATCCTGCATCTAGTTCTGTGGATCCTTAGGCAACTGCACAAAGGATCTCTCCATGCTCTCTGGGACACTCCTCATATTGGCAGAATGCTCCTTCAGAGATTCTTTTGCCTCTGTTTCCTGGCTTGTCCATGTGCCCTACCATTCATTTTTGGGAATATGGAGTTAAAAAAGACAATGCGGCAGAAAACCTCCTTGTCCATAACAGATAATTTTGCCACTTTTGAGACTGACAGTCTTCTCCTCTGCTGTCTGAAACAGCCTTTCTCTGTCTCTCTGCCCCATTGACTCTGTCTCTTCATATCTCAGCTGAGGGCATCTTTATCTCCCCTGCCTATATTTCTTAATTCCTTTTTCCATCTGAAATTATTTATTATTTATGAATCCAATTCTGTTCTCAGATACATGGATGCAATTCCAATTGACCCATGTATCTAAGGATAGAATTGATCTGGAATCTGTAACTGTATAATTTACATTTTAGGGCACAATGTGTTTGAAATATGCTATACAAGATACAGTTGAATTGTATGCCATTAATTGCTACCTAGATAACTTACAGTTCGAACTATTTGAATTCATCACTAGTACTATATTCTATTTCTCTCCTGAATATGGACCTTCTGGGTTTGGTATGTTAACACCCTACTAATATTAATTTTATCCTCCTAGGCCACATCCAGATGAGTGCGGCTGTGCAGCATGTAGCACTGCAGACACATTTGCAGTGCCACATACTGCACATTCAACTGTTCTCCATACAGCAAGGGAGAAGTGCAGGGGTTTTTTTTTTGACCCCCCCACACAAAAAAAAGCAGAGTGGCGCACAGGGGGGCAGCATGCACCACTCAAAACCAGAGTCTGACTGGCTGGAGCCACACTTTGGCTTCTGGCTAGGGTCTGGGCAGCAGGATCACCACTGGTGCAGCCCCAGGAGGCCCCCAGGACCCCAGATAAGGCTGTTGGGGCCATCTAGTGCTAGCCTCAGTCTCCCCTACCCCACCCAGAGTAACCTGCTGTACACCAGAGGGCACATAGCACAAGCGTTCCCTGGGGACAACTAGCGGCGGCACAAGGTATACCGCTGCTAGTTGTTCCCAAGGAACCAAACGTCCATGTTCATGTGGACGTGATCATAATGTCCTTGTGAGGTAAGGAAGTAGTGTTCTCCCTCATTTTGTAGATTGTAATTAAAGCACAAATACATTTCCTAGGGCCAGTTTCTGTCACCCTTCCTCATGTTCCATTTAATGTTACTAACAAGTCACTTTACTTCCTATCACTATAAATATTCTTTTAAAGAAACTTCTTTTGCCCTGTCATTTCTCTCTCCCTCTCTGACATATATATGCACCCACATGCTTATATTCCAGGAGTAGCTATGAGCATAGCTCCAGTGCAGTCATACAAGAGGAGACAAGAGATCATATCCTCACCGATCCCCCAAACACAGCTTCTTTAGGGCTAGGCACAATTTAGCATTAACCTCCCAAGGAATTAATTGCTTGTGTCCTGCTGGCATCAAGCCTCCTGCATAAAGGTGCAGAGAATACATTCAGTAGTGTGTAACTCTGAGATAAAATGTGAATGCCTTGTTTGTGATAATTTTAAATAACATTTGCAGGTGATGATGAGAGGAGCAGACTCCTGGAGGGTAGACAATATGATTATTTACAGATTGTAAAATCATACATTTGCTTAAAAACAAGACCATCAACCTCTGCTGAATTTAAGTTAACAACCACCAGGAAAACAAAAGGAAGGAGCTTTGATTCAGGAGTGCATATAATCACTAATTGGTTTTCATGTGCAAACACAGCACTTTAAATTCACCAAACTAATTAGTTGCCTTGTGATTCCATAATATTTCATGTGTTTATTAGACTTATAAAGAAGTCTTTCTATAAGAAATTCATGAATAGTGAAATAACTGTTCTTCAGTGTATGCCTAAGGTATTCTAAATGCCTACTAAAAGTAGGTCTTCCACTTTTCGGTCAAGTGATAAGGTGGATATTGTACCCCACCTCCATTTCTCTGTCCATTTCTTAAGAGAAAACAATTAATCTCTCTCTCTCCCTCTCCATCTCCCTCCTCTTATTCCTTTCTCTTTTTTTTTTTTAAGAAGTGGGAAATGGCAACTCTCTCTGAAGTCTTGCTTCAGGGATCTAAGTTCTGGAGAACAGTAGGAGTTCAAACATATCCCATGTATAAAATTTCCTGCTGGTTAACTAGTCATCTCCAGGCTCAGCATACAGGATTTTTGGATCTCTCTTCTGACAGTCCTAACTTTTCCCATGCATTTTAGGCATTACAGCAATTATCTTGCAGGTCTTTGAGCCATATGGATTTATCCCACTAATTCCAATGGGTGATTGAGACATGGGGCTTGGAAAGAGCTGTACAGTTTGGGTAGGGCCCAGCCCCCTGCTCCAATCTGCCAGTAGGGCAGCTAATAGCTAGCTGGGGCAGGAGACTAGGGAAGGAGGCTGGGATCTCCTCTACCCCTGCAGCTCTTTCCAAGTCCCTGTCCCCATTTGGGAAGATGAGGCCAGGAGCTCCTGACATTGTCCCTCCCTCAGCAGCAGGCAGGGTGCAGTGTCCCAGCCCCAGCCAGGAGACAGCTGTCTCCTGAACCAATGCTCCCTGCCAGCCCCTGGACTAGCACCTAGAGGAGCCTATAGCTCCCACTGGTGGTGGCAGGGGCCCACTGAAGAGCCCCAGGAAGTGGGAGCAGTTTGCTGCCATTAACAGTAAATCTGTTGCTGCTTCCCTACAGATGTTCCTGCTTCCCTGGTAGGCCTGTGCGAGTAGGCAGCTATTCTATCCAGCTTTGGATCTGGCTGCTTCAGATGCCAGCAATCCGATCTGGAGCTCTGGACCGAGTTTCTGCTTCGATCCGGCTGAAGTGGCTCCAAAGCTTCGGAGCCACCTCGGAGATCTGGCCATAGGGTATAATGGGGAATCAATTAAATATCTATAACTTTGTTGCTTTTTGTCTGATTTTTATTAAACTTGCAGGGTTGGTAGCCTCTGGTGAGATCATAAAGCCTGATAAGTTTCAAGTAGATCAGTGCAGGGATTTGGGGGGGAACTGTACCCCAAATTCCTGAAAGCAAAACTCAAATGACGTGTATGTGTTACACCACAGTGGGGTGAAAACTGCAGGGATGGTGGCCCCTGATGAGGCCACAAAGCCTACCAAGTTTCAAGAAGGTCAGTGCAGGGGTTTGGGGGGAACTGCACCTCAATCTGCTGCCAGGCAAAACTCATGACATGGGTGACATTGTGTGTGTTAAGGCTCAGCAGGGTAAGAGCTGGAGGGATGGTAGCCCCTGCTGCAGCCACGAAGCCTGCCAGCTGTTGAGGAGATAGTTGCAGGGGTTCTGGGTTCTGGGGCCCTGCACCTCTGGCTGCTGACAGGCATAACTCATGACATGGGTTCTTATGCAACTGACTGTTTCTATCTTGGGGAAGTTGATTGTCTGTATTGATTATTTCCTCTTATAGATTCATAGATTCATAGATGTTAGGGTCGGAAAGGACCTCAATAGATCATCGAGTCCAACCCCCTGCATAGGCAGGAAAGAGGGCTGGGTTTAGATGACCCCAGCTAGATGCCTATCTAACCTCCTCTTGAAGACCCCCAGGGTAGGGGAGAGCACCACCTCCCTTAGGAGCCCATTCCAGACCTTGGCCACTCCAACTGTGAAGAAGTTGTTCCTAATGTCTAGTCTAAATCTGCTCTCTGCTAGCTTGTGGCCATTATTCCTTGTGACCACCAGGGGCGCCTTGGTGAGTAAAGCCCACCAATTCCCTTCTGTGCTCCCAGGAGGAACTTATAGGCAGCCACAAGGTTGCCTCTCAACTTTCTCTTGCAGACACTGAAGAGGTCCAGGTGCCCTAGTCTCTCCTCATAGGGCTTGGCCTGCAAGCCCTTAACCATA
>NW_005842237.1:114408-114806 GCF_000455745.1 Alligator sinensis
AGCGCATCTGGGCCTGCAGACTTAAACGCATCCGGTTCCTCCAAGTGCCTCTGCACCATCTCAGGGTCTACGCTTGGAAGTCTGGTGCCCTGCTGCTGCCTCTCTACAACCCCAGTGAGAGACTTGTCGTGCCCCTCGCTTAGGAACACTGAGGCAAAGAACTCATTGAGGAGTTCAGCCTTGTCCCCCCTGTCCGTCATCAATTGCTTATGCCCATCTAGTAGGGGTCCTATTCCGCCCTGGGCCTTCTGTTTATTCCCTATATATCTAAAAAACATTTTTTTGTTATCCTTAACTTGGGATGCCATCCTCAGCTCCATGGTAGCTTTGGCCTGCCTAACTGCCTCCCTACAAGCACGAGCAGAGGAGGTATACTCCTCTTTAGTAATCTGTCCCCA
>NW_005842237.1:114940-134274 GCF_000455745.1 Alligator sinensis
ATTTCCTTAAGGTACAGCCACCCTTCCTGGGCTCCCATCTCTTCAAAACTCTTACTCTGCAGTGCGTCCTTGACTAAACGCCTGAGTTCATTGAAATCATCTTTCCTAAAGTCTAGCACTTTCACCCTACTAGTTGCCTTACCCACTCGACGTCTTATGATGAATTCTATTATTTGGTGATCACTGTCCCCCAGGTGACCACCGATCTGTAGGTCTCCTTAGTCTGTCTGTGGTTTTATAGGTGTTAATCTATGATCGTTAAGTTCTTATGTAGTAGCTAGGTACTGTGTATTGAGCTGGTCCCTGATTGATTGGTAACTGGTAACACAGTAGCTTAGTACCCAGGCCTGCAGTAGTTCCCCCTCCCTGCCCAAGAGAGAGACAGTCAGTTGCACAGACAGCCATGTCATGAGTTTTGCCTGTCAGTAGCTAGTGTTGCAGGGTCCTAGAACCCCCCTGCACTGATGTCCATGACATCTGGCAGGTTTCATGGCCACAGGAGGGGCTACAATCCCTGCAGCTTTCACCCCTCTGCGCCTTAACACACACAGTGTCACCCATGTCATGAGTTTTACTTGTCCGCAGCTTGAGGTGCCATTCCCCACAAACCCCTGCACCTATCTCCTTGAAACTTGGCAGGCTTCATGGCCTCACCAGGGGCCACCATCTCTGCAGTTTTCACCCCACTGTGGTGTAACACATACACGTGACATGAGTCTTGCTTTCACGAATTTGGGGTGCAGTTCCTCTCAAACCCCTGCACTGATTTCTTGAAACTTGGCAGACTTCATGCTCTCAGCAGAGGCTACCACCCCTGCAAATTTCATCCAAATCAGACAAAAAAACCCAAAGTTATAGATATTTAATTGATTCCCCATTATGCTGTATGGGCAGATCTCTGAAGTGGATCCAAAGCTTTTCTGAAGCGCTTCGGAAGCTCCTAACCACTTTTGAAAGCCTAACAAAGACAGCGCTTTGATCTGGACATGCTGCTTCAGATGCCAAAGCATCCGAAGCTTCTCCGGATCCAAAGCAGGGTCCAAAGCCTCGCACAGCCCTAATGCCTGGGAGTGTTTACTCACGAGTAGTTTACTTGGGAGTAAACTGCTCCCTTGTCTCATGCTCATGTAGACACACCCACAGAGTAGAGAGAACTACTAGAGTTACCATGCCTGTCTTTCTCTCCCTTTCTTCAGCAGTGTTTCCAGTGACTGCAAACCTGGGAAAAGTAAGTGGAGGGACAGTAGAGGTTGGATCAAAAACTTCAGCAAAATAGGTTATTTTACTCAGTGTTTTTGAGCAAACTCAGACCTTTTATGTGCCATCATATAGTTCTGATTACCAATCTTGACTAAGTACCCCTTTTGCTAATGTAGCAACAGAAAAGCAGGTAAAGCTGCTGTAAATAGGCAGGGAATCAAAGTTTCTTCTGTTCCCCCATTGCAGAAGAATTCTGGATGACATAAAGCCAGCAAGGGGTTTGTTTCTCTACTTCTATCAATAAGAGGTGTGTTTTATAGGTGGAAAGGGGGGAAAATCACAACATTATTCATTCCAAACTGCTCCTACTCTTGCAATGCATCTACTTCCTTGTCATTTCTATTTCACAACATTTTTATTTTACAACTGAGGTAGAGAGGTTTGTTATTATGCTTTTGGTGATTGTGCAAGGGAGTAGGAAGGAACAAAGTAGCTGCTCTTAAGTGGCTGCAAATGGGCCACTTGCAATGGCAATGATGGGGGAAGTAGAATCCACACCCATAGGTTTCCATTGGAAGCAAGTGTGTAAAGGATATTGAATTGGTAGAAACCCTACTCTGTATTCCTCTATCTACATATAATATGCATTAATTAATAAGTAGAGTGGGCATCCTCACTCTTTAGCATGCTGCAGTTAATTGCTAACTCCTGCATGCTAATGGAAAAAATACTTCCAGGTGTATCTCTAGCCACCAGCTTAGTATGGATTGCAAAAAAATAGCATCATCTGCCTCTAAATAGCAGTGTTAACTAACTATCTAAGCATTTGGAAAAAATGTTCTGGTAACAGAAGTTTATTAAAGAGAGATCAGGCACTGAACTCAGTTCATAATAAACTGTGAGAACTCAGTTAAAAGCCATAAATTAATTGTTCTGAGTTGACTTGCATGTAATGCCGATATTGCACTATCAGCAAAGCTACCAACCTACAGGCAAGTGCCATTACTTTATTTACTTTAACAATAATGACCTTAAACCTTTGGATGGTCTGTATTTTTTTTACTGTGAATACAGTGTGAATGGATATTTTTGTTAAAAAGCACATATTTCTTTTTCAAAATATAGTATATGCCTGGGCTTGAAACGGATTGGTTTTTAATAATAGTATAATCATATATGCTTCCTTTGTCCCTCAGCAGAGATTGAAGGTCAGTCAAAAGCTTCTATTGTCATTAAATCTGAATAATAATAATAATAAAATAAATCTTGTACTCTGAATTTATAATACAAAAATTACTAGGTTTTTGCCCATTAGCTCTGGCTTCTGAATTATTGGCGAACATGAATCGGTTCCTTCTTCCACTTATTTATTAGGAGTACCTTGAATTAAAATTGCACTAATGTTACATTAGCTGAGATCACTTATTATAGGTTCTTTTTTCTTTTATGTTTACATTTCAAATGTCTTGTAGCATAAAGATGGGCTAGATGATAAAAATGGGCAGATGTTAAATTACCAGGTTATGTTCTAGAAAGTAAGCACTGTGATAAATGAGAAAGTCCTGCCATAGCTTCCTTTAGGACTTTATTTTAAAAGGAATGAATACAGCTAAATATTTGTTGCCTAAAGAATCTCTGTGTGTAATAATAATAATATATGCATATATTGAACATATACACACGCGCGCGCGCACCCATGGATAAATATAATTTATGCAACTACATTATACTTGTACACATTTCACATGAATTATTTTACTTACTAGCTGGATTCTTTGCATATTTTTTTAAACTATTGTATCTTACATTTTGTATTTTTATATTGAAGAATATAAAATTAAAACACAAAACCATGTTTAAGTGTTGCTGCAGAGATGCTGTTCTTCTTTGCTACCAGTGTCCCACTTCCTTGTTTCTAAGTAAAGAAGAACTTGCCACCTCTGGAATGAATAGCTGTTTTACTGTGATTCTAAGAAGAGCAGATCTCAATGAGCCAAATCCAGTTCAGCTTAATTAGGCAAAACTCCCAGTAAAGTCCAAGTCAACTGGATTCCCAGTATGTAGAATTAAGCATTTTAAACTGAGTAATTTTGTGATTATTTCTGTGTTCCCTCATGCATTTAAATATTGCCCTCCTTATGATGTCCAGTTCAAATGAAAACCTAGTCCAGATAAGGTTAAAGGGTTACAGAAGTGTTTTTATCTTCATGAGATATGGATCTGTGATAGGTTTCAGAGACATGTGATAATCTGAATTTGCTATACATCTTTGGTCATTTACCTACATTTAGCTTACTAATTGCTTATTTTCACTTTATTTTTGCCCTTCAGGTAACACTTTTTTTAATATTCGGCATTTCAGAAGTCATTTTTCCGGGTGTCTTTAATGTAGTTTTATTTTCTTTCTTTCTTTCCTTCAGGGGTCTGTACAGTTGAAGTCATAGTAACAAAATAATACAATAATATTAGCCTATTTCTTTAAAAAACTCTGAACCATTTCCAACATAAGATTTTTCTATGGATTGTGTCATACACACAATATATCATTGTGAGATATTAATATACACTAGGTATAAAAATGTACTTATACAGTCAAGGAGAACAACACTTTTAAGAGTAAAAACATAATTTCATGACTAACAGTTGCTAAATCAATTAAAGGATTTATGGACCTAAAAGTTAGGGCATGGACAAGTGGACGAATTTAGAAGAACTCAGTTAATTCAATTTACCACAACCTAGCTGCTCCATGGTAATTGCTTATGTCCTCACTCTTACCTCACAGTGGGCGCATCTATGTGAGACCTTTACTGCGGAGTTGCCTAATTAGCTCCTCAGTAAAGTCTTGCATCTACATGTGTGGCCCTATTAGGCTGCAGTAAACTAATAAATGCTGTCATAAATTAGTACTTGTAAACACAAGTACTATCCTGTGGTGGTGTTATTTATTGCACCATAACACACATGTAGATACTGATGAGACTGGCTGGGGCACAAGGGTTTTCAGTTCAGGAGTTGTCTGCTGGCTAGCTTCACACTGTAGCACCCTTGTGCCACAGCCAGTCCCTCCACAGTGCTTTGAGCCAGGTCAGAGCAGCCCCAGACTGACCCTCCAGGCTCCTGCCAGCTGGGGCTGCTCTGACCCAGCTCAATGTGCTGCAGGCCTGGGCGCACACGTAAACATGGTGCCCAGGAGCAACAAACTCTGGAACAAACTGCTGGAGTTTATTCAGTTGAATTAATTACACATTGCACGCGTGTGCAGTAAGTGCACATGGCAACTTAGTTCTTAATGAGATCTGGTTAAGTTACCATGATTTAGCCTCCCCTATCATGGGGTAAGAGGGATCATGTGGCTAGTTACCGAGCTATTTTGTGGTAAGTCTCTGTTGCCTTTTAGTGCATAATAATGTGTTCATTTGTCCATCCTGTCAAGCCTTGTTATGCCTAGCTTTTTAAGTATCATACCTCAGGGGCAGATCCAGAGGGAGTGCAGTAGCATAGTTCCCCGCCCTCTCCCTTTATGGACTATGCTGCGGGAACGGCAGTCAGGGACTTTTAAAAATGTTCTTAATCAGGTAAGAATCCCCCTCTCACCACTCCCTATCTTCTCCTCCATGCTCAGTAGCATCTCCCCTCCCTTTTGTATTTCCTCCACTCCCTTGTCCATGATGCTTTTGTCCCTAGTTGATATTGGGGTAGTGGATCTCCAGAGTCACTTCTGCATCACTCCAGCTGGGGAGCTGGGCTCAGCCACATACAGTGGCAGTGATGGCAGTGTGTAGATTCCCCCTCCCTGCTCATTCCCCAACTCCTGGGTGTTCCTCACCAACCCAGGAGCAGGTCTAGCATAGGGGACACTACCCACTGCCATTGTTGTCCCCAGCTGAGCCTGGCGACATACACAACTGTTGCCCACAGGGAGGAGGAAGCTACACACTGCTGCTCCTGTCCCTAGCCAAGCCTGGCTCCCTGTACAGACACTTCCTGCAACTCCAGCTGGAGTGGGGCAGGAGTGGCTGGGACAGTGGTGACAAGCAAGTCTCCGCTTCCTGTGCTCAGAGGTATAAATAGAGAGAGCAAGGAAGAATGGAGGGGAGGAAATGGGAAAGAGGGGAAAGGATGGGGTGCTAGGAATTGGGGCAGGGGTGATTCTTATTTGATTTGGAGCCTTGAAGTTGCTGGCTGTTGCTCCCAGGATGTGGACTGCCCTCCCTAGGTGGAGGTAGAGGCTTGGAGTGCGGGAGTGCAGCCACCCCCGCAGTGCTGCAGTGCTGGTCACTGCTCCTGCCCCTGCACTCGTCCCTCTCCTCTTAAAATCCTAAATCTGCTTGTTTCTAGTGTGGATTGTAATAAGACCCATTTTAAAGTTAACACTGTAAATTTCTTTTGTTGGATTTAATAACTAACATTACAACTAATAACTTTACTTCAGCAGAGGATCTTTTTGGCTCTCTTGGACCTTACAATTACGTTTTCTTCATGATGGCCAAATACAACCAGAAAAGCAGGTGGCTAGAATAGTAAACTCCTTTGATGCCACCACAGTCATAGTCTGTGTATGCACTGACAGCAAGCGCTTATCCATCAAGTGGCAGTTTTACTCCCTTTGTGAAACCTAACAGCAATAATTCTGTGACTTGGCTTAGCTATTCTAGCCTATGGAGAAAAAGATTCAAGGTCTCTCCCAAAATCACTGTAGGGCAGAGTCAGCACAGGTCTGCCTTCCAGATACCTGGATTACTGAGTAACCTTTTCTACGTTTTGAACTTTTAGTTGGGAAATCAAAATATAGCAGCTCTATTTGTCTACCTCCATTTCAGAAACTCAATAATCCTTCAAGCTAACTCTGGTGAAATTGCTCCTGTAGCTGTGTTTTAGCAATACATTAAATGGTGGGGGGGAAGAAAATCTCATTCAGTGCCATCAAAAGTCAGCTGAGCACTATGGAGTGAAACCATATTGTGCTGAAAGAATGATTGGCAGAGACAAACTCCATAGAAACTCAGCCAAATCTGGACTTCAGCCATTTCAATTTTGTTACTAGAAACAGATGTAATGGATTGCTCTGAGGAAAGCTTCTACCTGTATTCTGGTCAGAAAATGAGAAATTGAACTGTGATTTTCTGTTTGTAATTTTGCATTTATAAACAGGTATGGAGCCAGGTATTCATTCAATTTATTTCTCTGTTCCCATTGGTAAACTTCAGCAGAGGAAACAGAGTGATGGATACACTTAGATTATATGACCCAGAGCAGACAGACAGTCTCTGAGCTTGGCTATTAGTGACAAGAAGCTCACAACTGTGAACCCCAAGAGCAGGATAAATATCTTGAACCAAGCATTATATGTAGACAGTGAAAGGTATTCATGTCATGAAAAGAATAAAAGTGATGAACAAACACTATATTAACCCAAGAAATGTTAAATATCCTACAGAATTTAACTTACAGTGCAGGGTATGAAGAAGTGTGGAATCAAGGCTATCACTATATCTTAACTCATGCCATTATGATCTGGTGTTGCAACATAACATTTGAAATGAAGCAATATTGCCAAATCTCAACAGTGCAGTACTAGCCTTCAGCTATAAGTGTTAAAGATGGAATGCAAAGCCCTAACTTTTAATATACTTCCTGCAGTGAATTTGTCAAACATTTCACTTTGTTTCAACTGAAGATGAGCTGAAGGTAGAGAGCACAGAATTAGAGGCAAGCTTCCTCTCACTTTTGGAAATACAGAGTGGAATTATTAGTTGAGGTTCAGCTGTGATACTAACTCTATTGCACATGGTTTTGTTTGTCTAAAATATTTCAATTATATTGATCAAATATTTCATCAGTCTCTGAGAGCAGCTCAATTGAAAAACTTTTTTCCTATATTGCCCAAGCAATAAAGGCTCTCAACCTTGGTTGGCCTTTCAAATCTCATGTTCCTACTATTAGAGCCAGTTAGGATTTTTTTTTCATTTAAACATACTTTCATTTAAACCAATTTTTTAGCAGGTTAAAATTGAGAAACAGAGAGGTACCCCATCGCATGTGAGCTGCTAGCTTAGTGATTATAGCCCACATGTGAGAGACTCAAAGTCAGATCTTCTCTGCCAAAACTGAGGCAAAGCACAACCTTTCTGACTCCAAGTCATCCTCAAACTGCTAGACCACAGCTGCTGCTTCAGAAAAATAAAGAGGTATGTCAACTTCTATGCCTTGGATAAATGCCAGTTCCACATTCTGGTGACCTAAATTCCCCTTGTAGTTTCTGTTTAATACATTATTCATCAGCTTCCCCTTCTAAAACTTGTGTAATAATGCTACTTGAAAAGTATCTGGTGCGTGAGCTGCTGCCTCAAGGTACAAGGCCAAATCCTGATTTTATTGATTACAACAATGTAAATCCAGAAGTGAGCCACTGTAAGAGAGAGGTGTCTAAGCCTCTTCCGATAAAAACATCCTGAGATTGTTCTAAAATCTGTGTTGCTAAATCTTATAAATTACTGTGCCTCTGCCTTTGAGGTGGACCCCACAAGTGTCTAGAGTAGGATCTCATTAGGTTCCTCATCTTTGGAGAACTCCTTTTATTAAAAGTATAGGCATAGACTTCTTTTTCTGAATAGTTCCCAAAATAGCCACAGTTGTCATTCTTCCCCCCTTAATTAGGGCTAAGACAGCTTGTAGCTGGACCTAGTCTGACCTTCATGGTGACTGCTTTAGGGGGCAAGCCTGGCCTGCCCTGCAACTTTCACCGCCACCTGGAGGGCTGCCAGTGGCTGTGCTCCATGTCCCTGGCCCCCACTGCCAAGAAGAACATCACCACAGCCATTGATGTGTTCCTTGGCATGTGAGAGGACCGTGCCCACCTAGCTACAATGGCATGGGCTGCTCAATATAGTTTGGCACTGTCTCCCGTCTCCCTGCATGCGTGGGGAGGGGGGGCACGGAGAACTCAGGGGCAGGGGAGTGTGGGCAAGATGGGCCAGGCAGGGATGGGGGGCAGAAGCCAGGACCAGGGCAGGGGCAGGGGTCAAGGGCGGGGCTTACCATGTGGCCAGGGTTGGCATGGCCAACAGCTCTGCTTGGTCTTGGCTAGAGGCAATGGAGTGTACCCCTGGGTGATGTCATTGGATGGTGGGGCACAGTGTATGGGCGCCTGGGCAAGGACATCCCCAGGGAGGAGTTGGCACTGCTGGTAGCCAGTGGTGACATGGCTGGCCACGCCTCATGGATGGGGCTGAGGCTGTGGACCTGTCAGGGCAGGCACTGGCCCAAGCTCCCCAAGCCTCTGGTGGAGGATGCAGACAGAGAGCTGGGTGGGGCGGCTGGAGGCGTGAGGAGCCCTCCCCCAGTGACACATCATTGGATGCCAGGCCAGGGTAGGTGCTCAGGCAGGCCACCCATGATATTCTACAAAGCACAGCTGTGGCCTGGGTCCTAGGGCTCAAGGACTTCAGTCAGTTGCTGCATGAAGGCTATGCACTTGCAGAAAGTCCCTAACTGATGATTGTAGGTAGTGGTGCTGCCCCACTGTGCCCACAAGGCCTTGACCTTTATGTGGCACTGCTGGACAGACTGGTTTTGCCCATGCTCCCTCATCCAGACATGGGCGTTGGAGCACCCACCCTGCTCAAACTGGTACTGAACCTCATCATTGCCCCACAGTGCCACAAGGTCACCAGTCTCCTCCATGAACCAGATGAGGGCACAGGCATGGGTGAGGACAAGGCGATAAGGGCTCCCATGTTGGCTCTCTGAGCCTCTGTGCAGCTGTCCCTGCGCTGGTGGGCCTGGGTAGCTTGCCTGCAGCACTGAGTGAAGGGGCACAGTGTGGAATTGGCAGCCACATGGCGAGGTGAGGCAATGCCCCACAGCACCTCCAGGCTCCGGGCAGGGTAGTCAGGGTGGGCTGTACCCTGGTGGGGCTGGCCCCGGTGGCCAGGAGCTGCCTGCAACTCGGCCTGGGTGCTAGCAGGCCTGGCAGGAGCCTGCAGTACCCTAAAGGCCTGGATGTCATTGACCTGGCAGGCACACAGCACTGTGGTGCCAGGCAGCAGTGCAGGGGTGCAGGCAGGCTGGTGTGGCTGGCCTGTGGCCTACCCAGGGCGCACAGGGGCCTGCAGTGGCCTAAGGCTGCCTGCATGTGTGCCCTCAGGCTCAAAATGCCTGCAGGCTTTCAAGGGCTTGAGGCTGGGGCTACCATAGAGGTGGCCCAGCCCTGGGGTGGCTGCCCCCCCGGTGGCAAATCTGCTCTCAATTGGCATCTGTATGTGCAATACTGTGCACTAACTACTTGCAAGTTAATTTGCTACTTGCATTTATAGGTAGCAAGTTTACTCATGAGTAGCGTCATTTACTGTACAATAAGCATGCGCACGTGTAGACACGTGAACTTACTGCTCAGTAAACTATTTTACTGTGCAGTTAAGCATCTCGTGTTGACACACCCATTCACATCTAAGTAAAGAAGAGGTTGAGGAAAGAGATCCATTATAATGAGTCACAATGTCAAATGTCTCACTGCTGCCTGAATAAAAATGCTGTTGTCACTGCCAGGCAATTGGTTTTAAACTTTGGATTGACCAGCAATCAAAGGGGGTGCAACAATTAACTTCCTCCCTTTGTATCCACCCCTGCATGTTACAATTCATGCACTTTTAGTTTGGTAACATAATTCTTTTATAGTTTATTATATCGAAATATTAAAATACACTAAATATTGACCATTGTGCATAAATGTCAAGAATAAATATAGTGAAGAAAGCAAAGAATTCATGATATTTGTCTGATCATTGCTATTCCTATTTTTGAGCTAAAATTTTTGGACTAGAGCTTTCCAAATGTAGTGAAATAGTATCAGGGCCTTAGTACTAACTTTATTAAAGTTAATGGCAAAATTCCCAATTATTTCAATGGTGTTTAATCCAGACCCTGATTAAGTCCTTCCTTTTTTCCAAGTTCCAGATGCTAACATAATAGGAGTGGCATAGTCAACTCCATATGGAAAATTTCCATCAAAAAGTGAGATTTCATCTCATCAAAATGTCTGGGAGAACATTCAATTTTATCAACATTTTTCAAGCAAAAAAATCTGATCATTTCATTTAGACTTGCATTTAGACCATATTGGGCCAATTAGATTTTCATAGGCTTTTATGTTTTTAGTATTTTAGTATATTAATCGTAATCATGTACTTTGAATTTTAACAAATGGCGCATGTAACATCAGGGTACGAGTATAATGTGTTCTTAATTAGTACAATGTTTTCATAGACAATTTTTTTTTTTCAAATCAGATCTTTTCATTAAAAATATCAGAATTTCTCATAAAATAACATTTCTGGAAGGGCTGGAGGAAAGACAAAAAAGTGCAAGAAGGAGCAGGGTTTTATCCATAGATGGGTTGTAGAGCTTCAGTAATATACACCCTACTAACTATAAATAAATAATAGCCAACAAACTGCTTATTACAATCCAAATCTCAGCATTACAGGAATGTAAAAATGTATCATTTATAGGTGACAGAGAACAGCAGAGCTGTCAATGGAAAATTACTTTTTTCTAGCAGAGGAATGTCAGAGCTAAATGTGAACGGGCTAATTGAACTCAATGATTGAAAGCAAAAGCCAATCACTGAATTAAAACATTGGATTAGAATAGGAGATTGGAAAGGCTGACCTTCACAAAGAGAAAGTAAGAGAATAAGGTAACAACAATGAATGTATGTAGGGATTCCCTTGTTTAATTATGTAGTGAAAATGTCAATCTGTAAACATTACAAAATAAATTACTATGATTTGATCAGAACAGCAAGTGCTTTGTGTTTATGAATAGGTGTCACACAGGCTGCAAAATAAATGCAGTCATACAAGAATTACTGAAACTGCTCGCCTTGGTATTCAGAGAGCAACATTTTTTTGTGCAACATGTTAAGTTATTTTATATCTACAATCTGATCAGTGTGAATCTGTAACTATATTCAAAAGGCAGGGGGAAAGGGATGGTGCAGTCTGCTCCACTCAGTACAGCTGGCTCTTTTCACAGGGCAGGGTGGATAAAACCATCTGTCTCATCCAGAGAGGGCAACAGAAAAAATTTAAAGAGGCTTCAGGTTTTCCCCTTTGGATTGCCAGATCCAACAGCCTATGTGCAGTTGTTATTCTCTACTACCTGGCATTAAATTCAGCCTGACTTCTGCAGTTGAAACACATTGTTCCAGCCACCACAGAGGAATTATGAATGATTTATTTAGCTTACTCAAATGAATTTGCTTTCTTACCAAATACAGAGATCAGATCCAGAACTTTGGAATATTTACTCACTGCTCACCTATTATTTTAAATGAGGTATATTTCTCATGTTTGAAAGTAGGCTTTCCAGTCCAAACAGGAAATGTGGAATCTCTCTTGAAATGGTATCAAAGTAAATTTTTTATTTTAAAAAAGCATACTGTAATAAATATCAAGTTGTCCTTCACATCTCAGGACTGCGGGACACCAGGACCTTTGGACCTGTTCAAGACTACACGGGCAGATTTTTTCTTACAGAGAAAGAAGAGAGTATTTCTTTATATCAGGCAATGATCAAGAACACAACACCCAGCTGTGTTTAATCAAACATAGAGGGCAATATGTCCAAGTGTTTGTGTACAGAATACACACATGCTCTGAGACTCAATATGACAGAACGTCGGCTGGAGGATTTTACTCCTTGCTAGAGAGTATTAGCTTTAAAACCCCTTTCTTGAAGACTGTTTTATCTATCAAAGATTATAGTAAGGCTTTTTTTCCTTATTTTTTTAAAACTAACTGTATCTAGTCTTGTTTTAGAGAGAGATTTCATAGATTGGGGCTGTCCCATGGATAAAGCACCAGATTGGAAGTCAGTACAGGTAGTCCTCAACTTACAACATTTTGAGTTAAAACATTTTGCACTTACAACGTTTATAAATTGACACCCTGTTTCAACTTTATGACGTCAGTTTCGACTTTACAACGCTTGAACAAGTTATCTGCATAGCTCATCTCCCTGAAGAACATCTGTCCAAACTTCCTCGGACACTTTCTTTAAGCAAACAAACAAGAATCCAGAAAACCCTGCAGCCAAGCCTCCTGAGAAGACTCGAGCCAAGAACCCTTCAAAAAGTCCAACCAAGAGCCTTTCAAAAAGTCCAGCAAAGTCACCTCAAAGAAGTCGTTCAAAATCAATATGATTGCTATTTACAATATAAATACATTAATGTAGCAATATTACTCATCTATAATTGATTGAGTACAAAATTCTGGGGTATTTTTAGTGAAAATAGGGTATTGGGCCTTGGTTCAGGAACCAATTCCCCATTATAACAAAGTTTATTATGAGAAAATTGGTTCTGAGTTACGTTTCAACTTAAGACACAGATTTCAGGAACCAATTGTGCTGTAAGTCCAAAGACTGTTTGTATACCCAGATTTTGTTCCTGGATCTGCTTCTGTGTCACCCTGGCAAGTCATCTCATTACTCTGTCCCCCTGTTTCTTTTCCTGTCCATTCTCCCCAGGTCCTAAAACTGGGGTACTTTCTCTATCTTGATAATTCATTGAGACAGGGTATGTCTTTCTCTGTGCTTGTTTAGTTTCTAGCACGGGGATCCAGAGTGCATAGCTCCTTTTGGGTGATGAGGTGAGTTGCTTTGATAGTTGGGCAAATAGGGGTTAGCGTAGCCATTGCTCAGCCCCTGTCACCAACATGCAGACCCAATAGCCCTTTATAGAGTGGATTTCGCAGCAGGTGCCACCCCTGAATAACCAGTCCCTCCGAGTGCCCTGCAAACCAGATGGCATGGCTCTGTGGACTGGAAACAGTCTGTGGGCTGTGCATTTGGCACTTTTGGTCACACAAAGGGCACCCAATCTCAGTTGGGATCCCTTTCCACTGCTATAGTTAAGACTTGAGCAGAAAATGGTTTTCCTGGTATTTTACATCTTTCATACCTTTTGAAGTACTTCATAAAAAGCAAACCAACAAGCCACTACCAATAAACAAACACTCCACAACACTCAACGCCTAGCAGTTAAGACACTGCATGCATGAGATTTAAAAAATGAGAGTGCTGGAGCAGTGACTGATGCTGCAGGGGGTGGCTACACCTCCCTGTTCCCAGCTTTATGCCCCACTGCAACTGGCACACTGCCACTGAAGAAGCAGTCCCTGAATCAGATAAATATGCCCCCTTCCCATGCTCCTAGCTCCCCCTCCATTCTCTTCTTCATTCAGTGGCACCTCTCATCCCATCCCATCCCATCCAATCCCATCCCATCCCATTCCCCTCCACCCTCCAGCCCCCTTTGTCCTCACTATTGATGCACCTGGGTGCAGGAAAAATAAGCCATGAGCACTGTTGCCTCAACCTCTCCTGCCCTAGTGTAGCTGGGGATGCAGGGAGTGGCTGCACGGGGATCCAGGCTTGGTCAGGGACTGTAGTGGTAGTGTGCAGGTTTCTCCCTCCCTGCATCTGCTCCCAGGCTGGCAGGGAACACCCAAGGGGACAGGGTAGTGAGCTGGAGCCTGCTTACCTCTGCTACTGCTGCTACTGCTGGTGTCCCTGGCTGAGCCTGGTTCCACATGCAGCTGCTCCCCACAGCCCCAGCTGAAGCAGGGCAGGAGCACCTCTGGGTCTCCCTGTGCCCCAGTGAGAGCCAGAGGCAGTAGCAAGCAGGTATCCCTTTCCTGTGCCCATAGGCATATAAATAGAGAGGGGGAAAGGAGAGGGGTAGTGCTGCCAAGCACAAAGGAGAAGGAAGGTGGGGAGCCACACCTGGTGTCCTGTTCACTCTCTTTCCCCCAGGTATGCTAATGGGTGCATGGTTGTGGTGTGACAACAGCAGGGTGGGGAGCACCCTCCCACCTTGTACCTCCTCCCCAGATATATGGGAAAGTACCCCCCTCCCCCCGACTGGACAGTCAGTGACCCCACAGCCACACCTGCAGGTCAGAGGAGGGGGGTCCTCCTGTGGCTGATCCTGCTGACCCACAACTGGCAGCAGCACACCGCTGGCACTTCCAGGCATGCCACTGGCACTTCTGGGTCAGCGAGATCAGCCACGGGCGGGCTGCTTCTCCTGGCACACTCCCTCAGCCAGCACTCTCAGGGGCGATACCAGCGTTCTCGCCTGCTCCCCCACCCAGGAACGCTGGCTGTGAGGGGGCACAACAGCGCTCTCAGATACACTGCTGGGTGTGGGGCTGCACTTTGTGGCTCCTATGCCTGGGCAGCACAGAAATATATCTCCTGTGGGGGGGATGGGGATGGGATTTTGGTGCTTCCTCATAGTTGGCACCCAGGGCTGGTGCCTGCTTACCCTGCCCTATAGGCTACTGAACTGGTCCCATGGTTATTTCATTATTTTTACAAAATGAAATGGCTTTAACTGTAGGGTTAAGACAAACTTTATAGCCCAGTTGTAGGGCACTCGGGTAAGCAAGAGCTTGTACCTGAGTCTCCCACATTCATTGAGCTAGTAATTATTCTGGTATTAAGGTTTTTCTGTCTTGGGTTTTGACAGAAATTGTATCCTTGACTTGAGAAACCCTTCCTGATAAAGGCTTTGTTCAGATTCATAAATTTCTGCAACAAGTTGGCTAAAATAATTATTGTTACCAGACTCCCCATTTTTTAGTGTAAAATTTTCCAGCCTGCTGTACCCACAGTAACCAAAATTCTCACTTCATTCCAGGTTTGGGGTTTTTTAAAAATTTTCCCACATTCATTCTCAGTTTGCCTGTTAAAAAGTGAACTTGATTGGGACTGAGGACAGAGAGAGCCCTCTTGTGAGACTAAGCCAAGTTAATGAACTAATTGTCATAAAAAGATTGCAAAGCAACAAGCAGGTATCTGGGTAGCTGCAAGTAGATATTATTCACTAAGGGTAGAGAAAACAATTCAGCCCCTGAAATTATGAGAAAATGAAGATGCAGAGAGTTGAGAGAGACCAAGGCAGGAGTTGAAGTATCTTTCCATTATAAATCTAATTTTCCCCACAGGCTTTCAAACAATGGAGCAGTCAATTTAACTCCCTCCCCTTATCAGTGATAGATGCAAGTGTAATAGTACTGTGCTTTGTTTGTTTCTCCACAGTTCCTAATATAATGGTCCCTGTCCATGACTGCATTTATAGGTGCAACTACATTAAAAATAAATAATAATATGAAGATTCCCGCTGAATTGCAGTCTGTATAATCTCTTCATTACGGTTCCCAGTTGTAAAGGCTGAGATGCACATTCAAAAGGAGATTAAGGGCAAAATCCAATAAGGTACCGGGATTGCCTACATTTTATCCAATGACTATTTTATATGAAGTAGGTAAACAGTTTTTAGGGCAGGAACTCAGGGCTCCCTATTTCCAAGGGAGAGCCTCAACCACTATGCCATAAAGTCACACCAGGGCTGCATACAGGCATGGGCAAACTGGGCAGCCACCCAGGGCCTGGACAGAAAGAGGGCCTGAAAATGGTAATTTTAAAATTATTATTATCATTATCTCTGATGAAGGGGGGACCCAATACTAAAAGTTCACCTGGGATGCCAGGTGTCTAGGTACGGTGCTGAGGCACAATCACAGTGGGACCCTTTGGGGGCCCAATAAAGCCTGAAGAATTTTTGATACACTAAAACAGCTTTAACAGCAGAGAAAGCCAAAAGCTTAGTGATAAGAGCACTTGACTGGGAACTACATATAATTGTCAAACAGATGAGCGAGGTGAACTTGAATCTCTTACACCCTGGGTGAATCCTCTAACCAACTAGATGTTGTAATAAAGGAATGGGGTGGGAAGGGTTCGTCCTCCTTTGTACTCCCCTCCCCCTGCTCCAAAGGAATATGACCACACACTTTCATTTCACACAATGCCTGATTTGTTAGCGGAGGGGGGATGTGAAAACACTGCAATCATTTTTTGTAATGGCTTGGAGACAGATGCATTTGTCATCAAAACTGAGGTAAAATAAGGATCTGTCATTGCCCCAGTTCTGTTCTCCATTTTTTGACAGTCATTCTGGTTCTCATTAAGGGCAGCCTCCCTTCTGGAACTGAACCTGAATACCAAACAGCTGGAGGGTTTTTCAGTCTCAGATGTTTTTTGCTCAAAGACCAAAGTATTCAAAACAACCATCCTTGACCTTCAATATGCTGATTGCACTATCCTTGGGCATGTTGAGGAAAGCCTCCAGACCACATTGGATATCTCTGCAGAAGCCTTTGAGCCCACCTGGCAACATTGAGAAGACTATAGTACTCTATCAGCCTACTCTAAGTAATGAATGTGACTTCCCACCTCAAATTACCATCAAAGGAAAGACTCTTGCGTTCTTATCCCTGAAGGGCCACTTTACCATGATAGACACCTCTCTAAGAGAGTGAATGTTGAGGAGATCCAGCATAAGATCTCCTGTGTGCGTGCTAGTGCCTCCCACAGGAAATTGCTTTGGCATGTCTTATTGATTATGATCTCCAGAAAGGCACCTAGATCCAGGTCTACAGTACAGTCATCATCTCCACTCTAGTGTATGAATGTGAAATGTGTCATCTCAGGAGCCTGGAGAGGTATCACCAACAATGCCTCCAGAAAATCCTCTGCACCAAATGGGAGGAACACTGCACAAACACCAACATCCTTGCTGCGGCCAGTGTTTCCACAATTGAGTTCGTGACCCACAAGCACCAACTTACTGGACCAGACGCTGTGTGTGAATACCTGACTCTCAACTCCTGAAACAAGTGCTCTATTCTCAGCTTAGTTGTGGCCTGAGACCTCACAGAAGATAGGAAATGCTACAGGGACATATTGAAAGCATACCTCAAGAAAACAGATGCCAACATCAAGAGCTGAGAGGAGCTGCATGCTAACTGACTCCAATGGTGTCACAACCTTAATCAAGTGGCAGAGCATTTTGCAGTACAGCATCTTGCCCTCAAAACAGAGAAGAGAGAGTATAGGAAGGAAAAGGAGAGGAACCCTAGCTTATGACCTACTCTCCCCTGCAGAAAGACCTGCAACTTCTACAGATGGATCTGTGGCTCAAGGATTGGACTCTTAAGTTTCCTCAAGACCTATCAATGAGCTGTAGTAGAGATCATCCTCCAATTGTGGGATTGATGACCCTGACAGTTTGAATACACCTTCCAGATCAACTTGTTTAAGTGACAGAGATAGGAAAACACCTACTTTTCCGGTTCCTGACAGGACTTAGACATCAGCTAGGCACTGAACTATACTGTACAATAAAGACTGAAGTGTTTGGGGCCTGTACAGGATGAGTACCTGGGGAATTTTAATGTTGAAGATATAGAGCTCAGGAATTTCTAGCATGAAGCAGCAGCCAAGGTGGCAATTTAGGATAACAGTTTTATTTTTGCATGCTTGAATTCAATGTGAGTCTTTACTGGATGTGGTCTTAAGGCTGTTTGGGGTGCAGTCCAGTTAAGTGGAGCACCTGAGTAATCCCACAGAAGTGAATATTAAATCCCCCCTCAAGGATCATGTCCTTAGGGAGGCCTATTAGCCCCATTTGATTACTCTTATGACCACATAAAGACAGAAACAAAAATCTCCGCTGACTAAACTAACTGAACAATTCAAACACCTGTGTGCCAGTTATTCACAGCTATATGATTAATTCTTCTGGTTCACAGGCAGAAACAGGCAACTGAGTGTTGCATTAGTTATAGGTGATTGGTAGGGTTTTCCAGTTGAACAAAAAGTCCTTAGCATAATAAAGAAACATTATATTTTCCTCTGATGTCCTGTTTATATTTCTTTGCTAAAAAACAAAAGGCATTTTGTTAGCTTTAATTACCTCTCTCCAAGTTCATAAATGTAGTAGTTATGGAGAACTGTGCTAACTCATCAAGCAACTTCTTTGCTAAGCTCTCATTGCTTACTGGGAGAATGAACAATTTTGCAAATATGTGATGCAGCAAAGTAGACTAGAGAATTAAAAAAAAAATCCTTTTATCACAATAGGCTTATTCAAATAATTATTTCTGTGCCTTTGGCAGGCATTTTTGTGTACAGGAAGATAAGGAAGCATACTCTGATGCAGGTATTCTGTTATTCCTGTTGACATTCATATCAGACATTAAAGCAGTGAATAATCAGCCTGAACTTTTCTATTGGCTTTAGGGAATGACATTTGTATTTTATTTCTTCATCTGTTATTCTTATGTGTATTTATTTAAAATTTGAGGTGTGTTCACTAATTATTGCCAGAAGTAACATAATCTTAATAGGTCAGATACGTCATACTGTTTTATGTGCACCCAGGAATCTCATTACAGTAGATATAAAATGAGATTGATGAGAATTTAATATATCATTAATTACAGGTAAGATTGTTTATACCAATGGCTTTAAAATTATAATGTCTATCATATGGCAACATAATAAGATTGTGTTCACTTAGTTTAGAATAAAGGATTCTGATAGGAACCTCAAAGGAATGTCAAGGTATTGTTTTTCTCTGTGTATACTAAATCAGCTTGTCCTTATTTAAACTGAGATTTCATATTTGTGCTTTTCCTCCAGGAGGCTTTTGGAAAGCATCCTTATCCAACATGGGGTCTGGATGGGGGAAACAGACCCACAATGAAACAAGTGTTATTTAGGCTTTACTTATTGCTATAAAGATATCACTTATGTGGGAGAATGAGGATATGAAAACAGCATGGTATCAGACAGCTTGTACTATACAATTATGTGTGATTGTAATACTAGCTCAACATTATTCAACCAACTCTTCTTTTTAGATGTGTGTATATACATTGCAAACACAAAAAAATGTTAAAATAGTATTTTTATTAATATTAAATAGATGACTGCACTATTAATATTATGTGAGTACTTGCAAAATCAAGCACTCAAAAATTAGAAAAATCTATTAAGGTTGTCTCATGTATATGACAATGTCATATACATGTATATGCCCTATGTATAGACAATGTGAGATTCTTTTATTTGCACATTCTCTCTTGCATTGACCAGAAATCCCATCTTGAACCTGTGAAACCTTTATTGATGAAACTAAAAGGTTTCTGTAAAAAGTTTTCATATCAGAAACATGGACTTTTCTGATGAAAATGAAGAAATCTCAGTCAGATCTACCC
>NW_005842237.1:134284-153666 GCF_000455745.1 Alligator sinensis
GTATCCTGGCGCTTTCCCTGATTTCACTCCCATCTCTCTTTGTTCCCAATGTTTTTAGTATCTGCTTCTTTTTTTCCCCCCCTTCCTGAATCAGTTGTAGTCTCCCTCCCTTATGCAAGCTTCTTAGGCAGTATCAGTTTTATCTCCAACAAAATGGTTCTCAGCCCCCACCCCCACTAGGGCTGTGTGAAGATTTAGATGGTGATTCAATTCGGAGGAGATTTGGCCTGTTTCGGTGGCTAAATCTCTGAATCCGAATTGAATCAGGGGACCAATTCAAAGGTCCAAATCGATTCAAAGCTCTCAGAATCTTTGGAAAAGATTCGAAGAGCTTTGATGATTCGGCCACTCCCCGGTGGCTGCAGCAGGGAGCTGCAGCCGACTCCAAGCTGGTACGGGCAGGGGAGGGGACAATGGGTGGACTGTTGCCATGCCCCCCAACCCCTCCCCGCTCCCCCAGCTCCCCTGATCCCTGCCCGCTCCTCCAGCACCCCCCATTGCTTCCCCACCCACCCCAGCTCCCTGCCCTTTAAAAAAAAGCCCTGGTGTTCACTGGGTGCTGCCGGGTGGGGGGAGGTGATCTGCCACAAGCTCCCTGACCCCCCCACTCACTCCCCCAGTTCCCTCATGCGTGCCCTGCCTGGACCAGCTCTGACCCTTTAAGAAAAACAGTGAGAAAAGCCCAGGGACTCACTACTCCTGCAGCAGCCTCAGGGCTTCGGGGGGCTTGTGCAGAGCCCCTCCCATGGCGCAGGGCAGCAGAGGGCAGCGGGGAACGCCCCCCCCCCACTGGCAGGGGCACTGAGTCTGGGGGGTTTTCTCTTTTTTTTTCTTAAAGGGCCAGAGCTGGCCCGGGTGGGGCACCCATGGGGAGGCTGGGGGAGCAAGGGGGGAGTTCGGAGGGCTTGTGCAGAGCCCCCCACACAGTGTGGGGCAGTGGGGGCCAGTGAGGATTGCTCCCCGCCTGGCAGCACCTGCTGAGTCAGGGCTTCTTTTTTCCCAAAGTGCTGGGAGCTGGGGCGGGCAGGGCAGTCATTGCTGGGCTGGGGGGATGGGCCTGGCTGATTCAGAAATTCGGAGATTCAACAGCATCCGAATCTCTGAATCAGATTCAGACCGAATCAATTTAGGACAGTGATTCAAGTCACCAAATCAAATCGCTGTCCCCCAAATCGGCCGAATCTGAAGTGAATACTAGCCGCTTTGCACAGACCTATCCCCCACCACTATTGTTTCCTTCCCAAGCTCCTGTTCCTAGCATCCTTTCCTGAAAATGTCTGGATTTCCTTCCTCCACCTTCCATGCTTGCCTCTACCTTTCCAGTTCCAGTCTCACCAGACTTCTTCCCTGTACTCAGGTTATATAGCTTCCTCCTCCACAAGGTCCTGGTGCTAGATGGAGAGGAGCTGGAACTGAGACAAGCTGACTATTTCAGACTATAAGGCCATTACAGAGAAATTCACTTGGTCCCTTGGTTGCTCTGTAGCAATAGTGCATAAGCAGTCTAAAACTCACTAGGAGCTGTGAGAGGATGGAAAGAGTACTCACTGAGAATGAAATCTTCAGGGGGTTCAGAGGCAGATTTGAAAAAAGGCCCTATTGAGCATGTATATACTGAAATTTTTACAACAGTTTCTAATTGGTCCCTATGTTGTCATATTTTCATGGATATGGTAACAGGCACATCTCAAAAGCCATGGCTCTGTGTAGATTTCAAGCCCTTCCATCAAGCAGGGGTCATTAAGTTCTTCAACTTTATGTCTGATTGTCACCATAATTTCTTAACATGGGCAATGTATTTCTCCTGGACCATTTTGGCTAAACTATTCAAAAAGAATTAAGATAGACAGCTATCTGGCATGTGAATTTTTAGCCCAGACAATAACATTTGGCCAAATGCTAAGCTATGAAAACAAGATTTTAGGAGGGGAAGTGTTGGGCAGTGATTTTAGGATAGGCATTGTAGCAAATCCTTGACCTGCTATCTCTAACTTTTACCTGTGCAAACAGTAAGTACATACAGAAGTATACAGAAATAACCTTGTTAAATATAGATCAATGTACAACTAACATTTCCTTTCAAAAAGGAAATATTAGTTTCTAGAGGGAATTCTCTCCTGGAATATCACGGACTATAGAAAAAGGGAAGAATCTGTTAAGTCATCAAAATAATTTCTTTTCCTCCACAAGGAATGTTTCCTCCATTATGTTCTTCAAAATGGGCAATTATTTATATTGAGATTTTAATATACAATCTTATGATCTATAATCTACTTCACAATCTTAGTAATCACAAAGGACCCTAGATGCATTTGTAGTGTAGAAGAGCATACGGACCAGTGAATTGAGAAGAAAGTTCACTTAGGAGAGTTCAGGTTGTATGTAGGCAGATATCCTGAATCATCACACCTGGAATAATCAACCCATAGGGAAAAAATTATTAAAATCTAAGCAGTAAGTGGTTGGCCTGTATATTAAAGTAAAAGGATTTATATACACTTGAAGTCAGTTCAAAGGTATCATTTTATTATCACTATTAATTTTTAATAATATTCAACCTGTTAAAACTTCTAGACTTAGTCACATATCACAGCAACGAGTTCCACAGGTTAATTTTATTTTGTGTAAAAGCACTGCTTGTATAATGTCAAAGTATATTGCCTTTTATTTTCAATTTTCAATTTTTCTTATACTAGTTTAAAAACTGAGTACCCTTCTAACCTTCTCTGCACCAGTCATTCTTTTAATCTCTCTGTCATGTCCTACCCATTCATCTTCTCCTTAAACTAGTCACAATTTTTTTCCAATTTCTCTTCATATAAAGGTATTTTTATGCCTCTTATCCATACCACTTAAATAATATTCTGCACCTCTGCATGATGTGAGTCAAGTGAACAGAGTTATAAAGGGCCTGAGTAGGTCCCTTTGTACTTGTTCTGTAACATTCACCCACTGATGGCAAATAGATGGTCACTCTGGATGCATTAGCTGAAAAACCACATTTACTGAACATAGAAGATCATCAGCTGCTAATCCAGCCCATTTACTAGAATAATGGCTGCTGAGGAGATGCAGTTTATGGTGTGAATTAAATCCCCTCACCCTCCAGAGGTCTCTGGGTCAAATCTTATTACTTGAGCTTTGGATAAGGGATGTGAAATTTCACTTGGTATTATTTATACTATGGTAATACCCAGGTACTAACTGAGGATACTCACCTATTGTAAAAAGCACTGTACAGTACAAGCACAATGATGGACAATAGGCAAGACAGGAAAAGTGTTAAAGAAAGCAATATGATATACAAGCAGAGGAAACTGAACAATAGCTTTTAAATGTCTTGTTAGTTACAGCTGTTTTTCTCCTATCTATAATGATTCAGAAATAGCAATATTAAACCAGTTTAACCCCCTATTGCAGATGTAACTATATAAGTACAAAACTGCTTCTATTAGTACATCTGATTTCAGTGTATTACAACCTATATAGAAACAAACCTTTTAAATATAAAGACATATTAGAAGGTAGAAATAATATTTGATTTCATTGCCCTATACTTTGGTGCTGCTATATAATTTTCTCATCTTCAACTTGTTTTTTTTATTTTCAAAATGGTTTAAAATAAAAATGTCTCAATTTGTGCTGTAAGAGAACAATAGTGGTTGTCCATTTTAGTATCCCTGCTAGGTGGATTCACTTATAGATTACCCAGAATAAATTAAACCCTATGCAGTGTGTAGAAGAAATGGCCATACGCAGATTCTTGCAGCATGTAAATATGTCAAAGGAGATAACTAGGACTTTGTCACTGCAGTAAGAAAATACAAGGTGACCCCTGACTTTGAATTTTTTTAGTAAAAGCAAAGTAAATTAAGTCCATGCAGCAATTTCCCCAGAGTGAATACTCAAAACTCAGTAGTTGCAAGCCGATTTTTTAAAAACTCGCACCTGTAGTTTTCCGAAGGGATTAATTCCATTCAATAAACTCAGTTCTTGTAAGAATAATATTCCCTTTATGCTAAACAGGTTGGAATAAACTAGCTAACCATGGTGATTCTTACACCCCCACAGCTGAAGTGAATGACAACTTGCAATCATTTTGGTCCCACTGGACTCTTTAGTTTCCCTAGCTCAGGGCTGTCCAACTTCTTAGCAGCTGGGGGCCACACCAGCAGGGGCCATGCCTCCCCCTCGCCCCATCCACATCTCCACTTGCAAGCTCCCCTAGCACCATGTGGGCACACAGCCCTCCCCACCCCACAGCTGCGCTACTCAGGTGGGCAGGCCACCCCCTCACCTACTTGGCTGTGGCCTCACTTGGTGAAATGTGCTACAGGCTTCCCTGGCACTACAGGTTGTGCTGAGCTGCACCACCATGCCTTGTCTCTCCCTCTGGGAGGTGGCAGGAGGTGAAAGTGAGTGGGAGCCTGGAGACCCTGGCTGCAGCAGCAGCTGGAGCAATGAGGGGAGGGGGGCCTGGGGGAGCTCAGGGGGATCCCCTTGCAGGCCTCATGCAGCCCACAGGCTGCCAGTTGGACAGTCCTGCCCTAGTTCATTCTGGAACATTATGTAAGAATTTATGGTCAGTTTAGGGTGTCCCAAAAAAGCTCCATTAATGTAGCTATAACTGTGGTGTTGAAACAGGCGTAGAGACAAAAGAAACAATATATTGACAACAGAAAATAAGACATTGGAAAGCTTCAGTTTTTCTCATTTCCCTCTCATTTTTTATTTCCACATTTCATAGGTTAAAGAGGGTAGAAGGGGAGAGAACAATTCACATTTCACTTCTGTATCATCATCCCATTTTTTCATTCTGTGTTTTACAGGAAGGATTCCCATTTCCAAATGGGTCTAGGAAGTAATATTTCCTCATGCTGGCCTCATCTACATGAGTGACAACTGCACAGTCATGTAGTACTTGCTAAACCAAGTACTAAATTACTGTACAGTAATCAGCATTACTGCACAGTCCCATCACTGCATGGTTATTTTTAGACACTACTGCACAGTAGTGTCACCATCGTGGTCCATGCCCAGTGATTCTATGGCACCATTGCTACTGCACCATAGCGTCTTGTGTAGATACTCCCACTGGTTGCATCTACACGTTCTATTAACTCAGAGCAATACATTCAGATGCAGTTTGTGCCAGAGTTAATGGCTCCTGGGCACAGCATCTACATGGCTGAGCCCAGGACCTCAGCCATTGAAGCCAAGGCAGAGCACCCCTGGGCCCTGGGTTGAGGCATCATGCAGCAGAGGGACTGGCTGGGGAACAAGTGTCCAAAGAGTGGAGCCATGTGGCTAGGCAGCAGGCAGGGATCTGTCTCCTTGCTGACTGGGTGCAATTTATGCCCAGGTCAGTGTTTTCATGTCATTTAGGCACAGTTAACCATAAGATAGTACTGTCCTCAACAGTACTATCTTACAGCAATAAAAATTAGTGTGCTGTGATCTAATAGCATCGCTAATGTTGACTGTGATGCTTTACACCACAGCAAATTAGCCTACTGCACAGTTAAGCATGCATGTAGATGCACCCACTCAGTTCTATCTTTAGAAACACAGATTCAGCATTTTCTCAAACTCTAAAGCGAAGCCCTCTCTCACAATTTCCAGTCTGTCTCCCAGGGTATATACCTCTTCATCTGATCACTGATGTGCCAGTCTCATACCTAGCATTTAACTTCCTCAGAAAAGTGCATCAATATTCACAGATATAAATATAAGAACTGGTTTTTAAAAAGCTCTCAGCTTGAATTCCATTTTTTGCAAAGTAAAATTGGGTCCTTGGCAGTTAGCATTTGTGCCCACACTACAAGCTGCTTCTTGAAAATTAGACCAATAGTAAAAAGAAAGATTTAACATGACATACATATAGCTGGACATAACTGCACTAAAATGTCTGTGGTTAACAGATTTACTACTAGTCAAGACCTAAAAGAAAAATTGTATACCAAGAAATAAGCTGAAGGATGACATGTGAACACAGAAAGCAAAATGACCTGTTTGTCATGTATAGTGTTGCCTCAAACTACTATACTTTCTAAAACACCATGTTTGCCTTGACAAGAGCAGCACTTCTTGCATCAGAAAGAAGCTTTAATGGGAGGGATTATGATACTTTAACTACAAAGAACTGTGAGTGTGAGTTATGGTGGTTACTGTAGATAGAATTGAACATGGAATAAAATAGGACTTTTTTAAATAGAGAGAGATAAAGAAAGCACAAGTCATCATTCAAAGCAGACACAGATTACCTTCTTAGCTGCCACATAAGGATGTGATTGTTACAGATTGAGCTCTTCTTTTAGCAATACCTTTTCCATTCAGACAACAGTTTATAGACAGTACAGACTGGTGTGATCTGACTTTCTATAATCACACAGTACATCACTGAGGGGAAGAGAGAGGAGTTGAATAATGTATGTCACTTCGATAAGTGTGTTAGTAAATTGAAAATAATGATCAAAGGCTTTGGTAAAAATGTAAACAAATTCATTAATTCAAACAAGATGAGGTGGAGTACAAGTAGAGAGGCAAAACATTTTCTATGAAAGGAGAAATTGGTCTGAGTGGAGACTTCATAAAGACCTTAAACATGAGAAGCAGAATATGCCGTTCCAATTCAATGCAGCTATGAAAATTCATAACAATTTATGATCTGCTCCAAGACTTCTTTGCTTTATTTTCCAGATCTGTTAAGGTAAAGTGAACAAAATTAAAGGATAAAGTTCACTCAGTGAGCATAGGGAGATATAGGCTTACATTTCCAGTTCCAAATGTGATCATGTGTATGCTAAAGGTAGCCAGTATGATAGCAAAGAACTGCTTCAGTGTGCACTAAAAGTACAGGATAAAGGGACATCATGCATAATCAATGAGAACTATTTAAAGAAATAATACTGTACTACACAGAACAAGAGTTAAATGACAGACTTATATTACTAGCACTACTGGGTTTGGGAAACCTGGCAGTTTGAGGGAAGGGAATAAAATACGTGCAAATAATTATGCATTTGAGAAAATATACCATATATGACCATAAGATAAACACAAGGATGCACCATTACTGTCACATATTTTGGATTTAGGTGCATAAACTGGCAGAGTTCTCCTCTGAGAACACAAATAACACATTAGAGATTCATATGCAATACCAAAAGCCAATCTGAAGTTTTTACGTAATGAGCAGAATGGCAATTTAATAATAAAGTGCAATTTTGTTAACTTAAAACCAGCAAATAATTTTCTAATTATTGCACAATAACATCGGTATCACCATATTCAGTCAGTTTGGGAGTTATTAGGGGAAAAAGTGTTCGGATATGCTGAGTACCTACAGTTTTCATTGACTTAGAGTTCTGGATACATGATACTTCTGAAAATCGGGCACAAGCACAGAACACTGATAATGTTAAGTATAAGAAGAAGTGTCACTATAGTTAATTCTGATCTGGGAGCCATACCTTCCTAGCTATATGTTCATTGCCAATAATGTAAATGCCAAAACCAATTAGACCAAGGATTTGAAGGTTGCTTGTTTTCTCCATTGTAAATGCTGGTATTGAAGAGGTAATAACATTTGGGCCATTTCAGAGTAAGGTAGGCAAGAACATGCTATAAGCCAGGGTGTAATTTTTGCACAAATAAAGGTTTAATCTGTTAAACCATGTTTTGGTAATCCTCAAATTATGTTGGAAATGGGAACATAAAAGAGAAATCTTCATCACTTGATAGAACTGAAATAAGCAGAGTCTATAGGCTATTGCAGTTGTGGCTAAGCTTTTAAATTAAATGTAACCTTTTGTTAGCAAGGTGGGGCTTTTACTTGTTCCTGCAATAAGATTTCTGACTACTGTACTAAGAAAGATGTACAGAAATGATGTACCCTTTTGAATGCCTTAGAGCCAGGTGGCAGTTGGACAACCTACCAAAGAAATGTCCAGACCTTTTAAAAAAATCACTGTCTAAAATTTGCTGTCTTGATGCTACACTGACATAGTTATTATATATGTGTTTTTTCTTACACAAACATGGTAAAGCTTCTCTTTTTTTCCTGAGGTAGCAGGTAACCACAGACATGAAAGCCAGTGTGATCCTAAACTGTCCATATCTTTGGATAGCTCCTCCATAATTCCCATTTTAGCTTTGATAAGCAACAGTCTTACTCTACTTCTGAAATCCTCAAGCCAAATTTTAGGAAATATACACAGCCCCCTTCTTTTAACCCATGATACTTAATCTTCAAAAAGGTTAGATAAAGTAGCCAAGAGAATCAACTTTATCAAAAAAAAAAAGTGTCTCTTAATGTGGAAGGCAAAAGAAAATCCAATCTATTGTTACTGACAAAACAAAATGCTCTTCCCTTGCATGGTTTCACTTACTGTGTTACCTAATTAAAATATTACAGAGATTAAAACATAATTACAGATCAGTGAAGTGCATGGGTCAGATGATCTGCTCTTATGAATTGGTGTAGTCAAACTGAAGTTAATGAAGTTGTGCTATCTTATACTACCAGGGAATTTGACTCTTCAGTTAATTCTTTTTTGCAACATAGATTGCAAACTGGGGTGAAATACAACAGGTATGATATTGGATCATTTTAAATTCTTAGTTATCTAGATGGATTAGACTTGTCAAGGTGAATAAAAGAAGCCTGGGTAACTATCTGGTTGCATGAAGTAGTAAGGAACTTGGTTAATCTATAGTCTTTCATTCCTATTAGTGCCTGAAGCCTCAGACTTCAGGCGGCTCTAAGTTTAGGGAGCAGGTTGGTTGGAGGTGAGGTGGATGTTTACTGGGAGACTTCATGCTGTGACAAAGCTGAGAGTAATTACTAGACTAGACTGTTTATATACTCACCAGTCAGCTGGCAAGCATATCTGAAGGAGGCTGGTGCTTACTTTAGCAATCTGCTGCATTTATAAATATTGAGACAAAACATTATTTTAAATTGATAATAAGAAGGCTGTATACACAAGAACATTTCTCATATCCAGGGGCCATAATACGTTTTGTCAAGTGACTTGCCTGAATCTAATATGCCAGTGGCAGACCAATTGATGATGTGGCTAGCATCTTGAGTTCTCCAGCCTGTATGACCAGGAACCTATTATATTTGGCTCAACTGGGTAAAGTTTATGGATCACTACCATGGACTAGCTCAGGACTAGCTAGTTATCCTATAATATATCTCAACATTTTAACTTTCATGTCCAGTTACCTTGTTCTGCTGGAGCCACAGTAGAAACAACTTTGAAAGTAAAAGTGATAGAAACAGTAGAATATGGAGGCCTCCTACTGCAGCTAACAGGAAGAGGACACAAGGACTTCTCTTTCTTTAGGGTTGCAAATTGAGGAGATAATACTGTACTTTGCTTCTTTATTGAGTCTCTTGACTTTCTTAGCCTAACTAACACTTCCACTAATTAGTGAATTGGAAGGTCTAGGGAGGTTCAGCATATTTGGTCAAAACAACTTCAGTGGAAGTCAAGAACATGTGGAGAGTATAGAGAGGATTGAGTGGTAAGGACAAGTAACAATAGAACAGAGGACAGAGATAAAGTGTCACTCAGTACTCCATCTTTCAGAAGGAGAAATATAAAAAGTGAGGCCTAGCAGGAAAGGTAACAGGACTTTGCTCCCTCTTTGTATGTCATGGATTCTGGTTAATGAACTTTTGTTCCTGCTCTGCACTGAAGGTTTGCATATTCAAGCCTACATTGTCCCTATGTTGCTCTTGCCCTGGGAGCATTTTCTAAAGACTGTTGCAATCCCTTTACACTGATGGAGCATTATAAAACAGCTGCAGCAGGTACAAGACCATGGTTCATTATATATATGTATATATATGTGTGTACAATGTAGGCTTGAGTATGCAAACCTTGACTGTGGCTACAGAACATGTTGAAGGCACTTTGAGAGCAGGAACAAGAGAGTGTTTTGCATTAACCAGAATCCATGAGCTACAAAGAGGGAGCAAAGTCCTTCTACCTTTCCTGCTAGGCCTCACCTTCTATGCTTCTCCTTCTGAAAGATGGAATACTGAGTGACACTTTATCTCTGTCCTTTGTTCAATTGTCACTTGTCCTTACCACTCAATCCTCTCTATGCTCTCGACTTCCACTGAAGTTGTTTTGACCAAATATGCTGAACCACCCTAGCCCTTCCAATTCACTAAATAGTGGAAGAGTGTGTGTGTGTGTGTGTGTGTGTGTGTGTGTGTGTGTGTATCAGTCTAATATATATTAGACTGATGTGTTGGGCTGTTACGTGACATGTAGGAACACAGTCAGCTCTGTACTGTGCCTGGTTAAAGATTCCATCTTGGAACTGAAAACCTTTCTTGTCCAACTGATACACCCTTGTGAAAAGTTTCTGTTTCAAGGCATTAGAATTGCTACTAAAAAATTCCTAACAATGGCTAAATGGATCAAAATGGGCTATTAGCTTTTTATATATGTCTACACTGCATCCCTACCATGCCCCAGGAGCTAGCCTGGAAGGTAATGGTGGACATTCTTCAGGGGCATACCAGCAGTTATCCATGTAACTGGCCTGGGGAAATGGCCCTGTGACCAGATGAGTTGCGTACAACCCAAACAACCAAGCAGGTTCGAGACTGAACCATTATGAGAACCCACAGAGGAACAATGCCAAATAGTTTCACTGAATCACGGGGTTTAGTGTATGGGAGTGAGAGTAAATAGGTGGGGCATGCTGAAGGACATCTTTCCCAGACCTGCTGGGAATGCAGTATAGACACATGTTTAGAATTCTAGATAAAGCATAGTTCTTACAGCCTCCTAATAGTCAAGGAGTTGTATCTGGTATTTCAAAATATTCTTAAAATGAGATCATGATGTTCTGTGTTGGTTTGCTTTCTGTTTTGTCCTCCCCTCCCCTCCCCCCACAAAGTCTAATTTCTCCCTTTTGCCTTTTCTCCCCAAGCAAATTTACATGGCTTCATGATGCCTTTCATCCACAAGATATTCTATAATTCCTTTTCATCTCCTCTGGCAATTCAGTTGTCAAATACAAATTGTTGGTTGTTTTACATTCCCATGCTCTCTCTGCTACAGTAGGCTTCAAAAATAGGCCTTCATTCTTGGTTTCTTTTGGGTCAAAGACTTTTGGATTGTTTCCTTTGCTACTATGACAAATACTGATGTCTCCTGTATTTTCTCCCAGCTAGCACCCTGACACAACTCCTTATCATAAATTTCTTGCTTCCAGAATCAGGAGACTGGCATAATGCCTTTATTAAATGCCAGGGAAATAGTACTACCTATTACAATTGTTTGGGAACATAGTTACAAGCAACCAGATTTGCTTGGGCTGGATGGGAGGAGGGGAGGTGGCATATGAATGAGAACAATTGCATTATTTATCTAGGTAAAACATGCTTCTGGATCTTTCTTCCACCCCAGTAGGGATTTAGCATTAGCCATGTGCAAATGGCACAGTCATTTTTAGTTTAAAGGGGTTGGTGCGCTCATGACTGTGCCAGCTTTGGTTTACATCAAATTCATTGACTAGAAATGTTCCATTTCATTTAGTAGACACTGCATTTATATGGTCAGTGTTCTTTAATCCCTATAAATAAACACAGGAGGGACAAGGTCAGGGTACTGTGACACCCTTAACTTATAATTATTCTATGGTTTTAAATCTATGACGTATTCATATTTTCTATTATTTTTGTGTGTTTTAATCACATTTTATATTCCCCAAAATGTTGTTTTTCAATAAGTAAAACTATTATTTACATGCTGCCTATAAAAATATTTCACTGTTATTTTTACACACTCCTTAAGCCACTATAAATCAAGAAATTCAGTTTGTTCAGGGCAGTTTTCTGACACTCGATTTATTCCGGGGACATGACACTCAGTTTACAGAACACTGGTTCATGCAGTTCTCTCCCTATCTTTCCCTTCTCTTTCTTTCTTCTAGCATTAGGCTGTATAGAGCGTGCCAAACCCAGTAATAGATAATGAATCGCTTTTCAAAACAGTTACAATTTCTAAAACTATTATGAAAAAGCCAAAACAAAAAGTATTTTATATAAAAAAAATACATCCTTCAGAACAAATGGCAAGAAGCTGCGTGTCCAGCTTTGTTGTTTTTCTGTTATTGAAGTCCTACACAAACTAAGTGGCAAGGTTAAAATGGCATGTGAATTACTGGGATCGATGCTGTGCTTTCTGGGCATGGACTGGGCATGGACTGTAAACTGATTTGATTTTATGTCTGTGTTTCTCCCCTTCCTTTCCATTTTATAATTTGCTTTTAAGTTTGAGTTTGTCCTCATTCATGTCTAAGATGCAGCACTTCAGTCATGCAATGAAGGTGTGTATTTCAATGAAGCAAGTTGCCAAATGCTAATAACTATGTTCTTGGGGCTTCAGGCATGTCAAGCTTAGTAAGCGTTTCATCAGAGTCAAACAAAATGATCCCATTTAGGGAAATGGCCCTGTAACCCAATGAATTACATACCAAAGTGTATGCTAAAAATGTAGGGGAGAAAAAACCAAGAAAAGGACTGAGTAAACAATGACAAGAGGAAAAAGAGTTGGCAGTTTGTCCCTCGTTTAACCCTTATGTCATTACTAAGAGAATTCCTTAGGTTTTTTTATGTAGCTATATGAGGCATGGATTCAGATGCCAGAATTTGACCTGAATGCCAGCTTTCTATTCTATTTTATTCTTGTACTCAATTGAGTGTGCAAATGGATTTTAAAGAAAGTAGGAAGGACAGCTGGATTGAACGAGCTTTAGTTAAAGCACCCTCGCCACCATTTTTTCAGCACAGGAATGCTGATATGCATGATGCTGGAGTCTGCTGGAGCATTGTAAGTACTCTAGTAATTACACTGTACTTGTAACACATTGGAGCAGCCTCACTGCACATATATAGGTACCCATAAATTCCAAAGAATTATTTTTAAAAACCCTGTCCCAGCTGCTACAAAAAATATAACATCCCCTAAAACTCATTAGGCACCTAAACTAGGGCTTCTGCACCTGCCCAGAAGGGATGCAAGTATTTTTACTACAGTTCTGGTGCAATTCAAGTGGTTGTTGAGAGGTATATAAACTCTTGTGAAATCCATCGAAAGGCCTCCAACAGCACATACACTTAAAACGTAACTCAGAACAACAATATTTACTGAGGCTCAAAAATGATTGTAGTGCCATTGCCCACATTTCCCCAGGATCTTGGTGGGTAGAGCAGTTAGTGACTTGTGTTCTAGGGTGATCTCACCTTAAGGGAACTCAGATCTGCATCTTCCACTTTTCAAAAGAGTTACCTAACCACCACACTACAGAATACATTAAGTGTGGACACTCTTTGTCCTCCAATGTCTGGCCAAAAATGCAAGAGTCTTGGGGCCAGAAATAAAGGCAAACAGCAGGAAGAATCTCTGAGGTCTAGTTTTTGTACTCCTTGGGAAAAAGGTGTCCTGCTTTTACATCCCTGCTTCCTAGACTGTTTATGAATTTTACTCTAGACACTTTTTGGTTGAAAAATAGAAATAATTCTACCAGAATGGAATTTCTGCTATCTGTGCTTTATATAGGACACTTAAATCCAAATTTATCTTATGCCACGTCTAAATGGTCAATTTATGCCCAATGATAGTGCCCTCAAGTTGCTCTATGCAAGCTACTTCCTAAACCAGAAGCAGTGTTGCTGCATTTGTGTGGTGTTTTAGGTAAGTTAATTACCACTGTTGACTGATAGTGACAATTAGCCTGGCACCATGCTAGGCAGCCTACCCATGGCGTGCTGTGAACACAGTTATATTGCTTCTATTTTAGGAGGCCGAGTACACGGAGTAATAGAGTCAACTTGAAAGTATCATTGCTGGGCACAGTAAATTCACCATGTAAAGAACACAGTAGGTATCTGAATTTTTACCATTGACTATACAAGGATCCTAAGTACCCGCGCTGATCCAACTGGATTGGTGTTGTCGTGGAAACACACGCAGCATACTTTTGGGTCAGGTCAGCAGAAGCGTTTATTCAAAAGAAACTACAGCTGTAGGGGGGATTCCAAAGTGACATGGATTTCCCAAGCACTTGGAAGGGGTTCCCCCCCAAGAGCAAAATCAGGAGGCTTATATACTTTTTAACAGTTGCTTACAACTCACGTGATCATATAGTGAAATTAGCATGAAAAGCGGCTATAATATTACTTCATTATTTCTTTGCTGTAATCAGGATGGGAACTAATGGGGGACGCGAGGTTAGTTCACAAACCTCCTTCTTGCACCTGGAAATCAGATTTGTACATACTTTTTGCTATCTTCAAGGCTGCGGTGAGCGAAGCAGTTGTAGAGGAGTTACAAAGAACAAACACTTTCTCTTATCTGTTCTACTATACAGAGCCAGCAATTCTCCACAAAGCGGTTATGTCATCTTATAACTAAAATAATCAAAGTTTAAGGCATATATTTTTTCTGATTCCACACTGTATAGAGCAAGGAGCTTAATACTTAGGCAATGCAAGCCTAAATGTATAAGCCTACGGAACCAGTTTGAAATATTCATTCTGTTTTTAAATTTTTTATCTTTATAATAGGGTTCCTAATGCTTCACTTTTTCCCCTTGTCTTCTTTGATTGTAAACCCTGTCATGTCCCAGAAACAGGACTATCTATTTTCATGCACTTTAAAAATGTGGAGACTTGGACCATGTCCATAAAATAGGTAAATAAAAAGTCTTTTGGAATCTGGTCATCTACCTGGCTCAGGATCTGGGGGCCCAGAAGACCTTGCCCCCAAAGGAAGTCTGACTGGCAGCCCTGAAAATATGCATTGTGAAAACCCTAAGGTCCTCAGTTCTAGGAAAGTCCTTAGGGCAAAGTTGCTCTAGAAAGCAGAGCTACCCCACAGCCAATAAATGGGGGAGCCCTGGTTTGCTGGAGTTCAAGCTCTAGATATGGAAATAAGCAACTTAAACACCAATAGCTCAGGCTTGGACCTGCTATTTGGTTTCTGAACCTCCTGATTTTCATGCTTTGCTTTCAGGACAGCTAACCCTTCAGGCATTGAATGCACCAGAATTTTCCAATTTTCCATTGGAATATTTCTCAGTAGTTCTAGTTTGAAATAAACTAGAACCACTTAAGGTAGAAAGATTAAGTTTAGGTAAGGCAAAATACTTGTAGGTTACCTTGTAGATGGCATCTTCCTAGGATTGCAACCTTGGCATAGTGGAGAGGATTGTGTACTACCAATGACCTTGAGAGCAATGTTACCTGGAGCTTTATACTGGTAGCAAGGTCAAGAGCAAGGTTTCTAGAGAAATACCATATTTACTTGAATCAAGATAAGGTTCCCCCCTCCCACTACCCATTCAACATGGGGGAAAAGGTCCCTTTTTTAACTGAAGTGGAGAGGGGGAAAGGGGAGGAAGCTGCTGTGGTTCTGAATTTGGCCCCTTGCCAAAATCTTCCTGCCCACCCTACCTACCCTGTAAAGGTTCTGCTCCCTCCCCTTCCCTGCCATTAAGTATCAGGTATGGCTCCAGCTCCATTCCTTCCCAGGGCATGGAGCCAATGGAAGTTTTCTGCCCTTGCCCAGACACAGAAGCATCACAGGGCCAGAGCTGCTGCCACCACTGCTGCATGACCAGGCAAAGTCCAGAGATTCCTTCATTCCCAGGAGTGAAAGAATCTGGAGCCATGCCTTCCAGTAAGGGGGCGGGTAGTGGCTTCAGGGAGGCAGAGGCTGTGGGGAGCAGCAATGGGGGAGAAGCTGTAGGATGGAACAAAAGCTGTGAAAAACAAGAGTCAGAGGCTTGGGTATCATAGGGGGCAGGCTACAGGAGGCCAAATGGGGGGCCAGGAGGCATGCCATCCTGTTGCCGCTGTCCCTGCTTCAGTGGTAGGGGAGATGAATTTAAGACAACTTTCCAATAATTTGAATACACACATGGAAAATTATAACATATTTATAAATTTTCCATATATGGGAAATATTGGGGGAGTTATCTTAAATTTAACCCTCATCCATTCTCGTGAAACCATAACCATTGTTGATCTCAGGGGGTAACCTGTTACCCCATCCGCATGAACAAAATGGAACCAGTGACAGCAGTATAAATGTACCAAAAACTATTTATTAAACATATAGATTGTTTGAAAGAGTATTTATGATGATTTGAACCCAAAATATTATTTAACTAGAACTATGAACAAAATTTAAACTTTTTTTAGAATTTCAAAACATGATTGAACAATTTGCTAAGTCTGCAGTTCACACTGTTTTCAAACTCACAATTATTTCCAAAAACATTTCCTAAGTGTTTTAACTAAATATTGCATTCCTCACAAAGCAGCAGTGATGTACGAGAGTGCACACAAGCAAATTGTTTACAATCTTTGCATTGTTTCTAGGTTTTGAAGTCATCTGTCCTTAGACAAAAAGCACAACGTCCACTCATGCTTGCAGAAGGATCCACTGGGGTGCATTGTGGCAATTTGTAATATAGGGCAGTCATACCAGACTTGACGTATTTAGACAGATGATGTGTATCCATCATTCTTTGTTTTATTTGTCCGTTGGTCAACTGCTCTCCAAGCTCCTGGGGAAAAAAACCTCTGTCTTCTTAAATGTGCTTCCAGTTTGTGCTGTGGCCTAGCCAAATGATGAGGCTGGCAGTGGCAGCTGCATCCAGTATATTGAAAAATAGTGACCTTGGTCATCTTTTGATTTTCCCTCTACAGGTGGTCATACAGACTAAGTAGTCAAGGTTATCTACCCCACCCTTGTTTTGATTGTAGTCATGAATGATGTCTAGCTTTCTTTGCTTTCCACCCACTGACAGGTCATGGTGCATGCTTGACAGCAACAGCACAACTTTAGACTTCTTGGGAACATAGGAAACTAGGGTGACTTCCCCATCAAATTCAAAATCAGAGTGGAGGATGGCCATCCATTAGTTACCATGGATACCTGAAGTAGACATGAATGAGGTGTGAATGAATACTGACCTTTCAGATGCACCCACCCAAAGTGGGCAAACAGGTCATTTATACAGAAATTGCCTGTCATTTATACAGAAATTGCATTGGGGTAACAAGTTACCCCAATGCGTTAACATGGGCTTGGGGTAAGTTGTTACCTTGTATGGAAAAACATAGTCACACCTGGGGTAACATGTTACCCTGGGCAGTTTTTCATCCACAGGAAGCAAACCATTTATGTAAGCTGGCTGTTCTTTGCGGATATTGTGCACTGTGGTACCAGTGACAATGTCCTAAAAATATTATTTTTTAGAATTAATTAACTTTAAGATACTGCACAAAATATACATCTGGGTAGGAAATTACCCCATGGGAACATATGAAGGTTAAAGCTGTCTTGGATTTGGGTAAAGACAGTAGTGATCCAAAAATAAAAATCCTCAACAGTAGAGCAAGCACATGAAGAAAGAATACTTCAGAAAGGTTGTCAAGGCAGATGAAGTAGAACAGAAACTTCTGCTTATCTAGGTTTTCCTTGCCATCAGATTAAGGTTTCCTTCCTGTGAGATATTGTGTGGATCCTGATGTGCAGTGGCATCCTCAGGTTCAAAGAAGACATGAACAAATGTCTTCCTTCAACAGCAAGTCCTAGAGCAATGGTGAGTGTTGACAGAGCAGGTGCTAGTGTTTACCAGAAGTACATAGTCATGGACCTGGATGGAGGCAATGATTGTATGATAGTTGTTTTTCACTTGAAACTAAGATGTGCCATTCAGCAGCTGCAGTCATGACTGAGCAAGCTTCTTCATGATCTACTCTTCTCATATGGAGGGAAGGTGGCTATAAAAAATGTCTTCCATATACTTATTTCACTTGATTGAAAAACAGCAACCAATGGGATCACTCCATCTTTGGTCCAAATCAAGTTATGAAATTTGCAATCTGGAACATCCTCACCCTGATGAACAGGCTCAACAGTAAATGAACAGAGTGAAGGACAGCACTCATGGCCAGAGAACTTGCATGTTTTGCTTTTGACATTGTTGCACTTAGTGAGACCAGACGGGAAGGAAGGGGCAAAGAATAGTCAGAAAAAGACTGACATGTCCATTTTTGGTTTTGCTATCAAGACCAAGATAATCAAAAGTTGGAATGTTCAGCTGACATCAATAATAACTGCATGATCATTCACCTTCAACTGAACAACAGATAACATGCCACCAGCATCAGTGTTTAGACCCCAACTCTTGATGCATATGATAAAACAGAAGATTTTTTTTCTAAATTTGACCACATCCTATCATTCATCCCCAAAGAAGATAAGATCATTCTGGTTAGTAGTTTGTGCTAGAGTGATCAGAAACTCTGAAAGGCACACTTGGAGAGGAAGGATAGAGAAAAATCAAGTCAAATGGAGTTCCTCTCCTGAGCAAGTGTTCAGACCATGATCTCATCATCACAAAGTCCTTATTCAGGCAAAACCAAAAATGGAGAACACCATAGATGCACCTCCACTCAAAACACTAACATGTGATTGATGTCCACATCACCAGAGCTGTGACCAGTAGACATGACTGCTGCACAGACCATAATTTGATACATTCCATCATGTCCACTCATATCACCCACAAATGATGTAAATGGAAGAAGAAATTTAGAAAGAGGTTCAACATCAAGTGCTTGAAAGACCCTGATAAAAGTGGTAATTTCCAGCAGTGCCTCAGTGAAAAACCCTGAGCCAGCTCATGATCTTGACACAACACATCATTGTGAGTGTGTCAAGAAAGTCATGCATAAGGTATGTGAAAAATGTCTAGGCTTCTCCACAGAGAAACACTGGGACTGGTTCAGTGAGAATACAGTAAAATCCTGGGATTTTACTAACTGGAATATTCCGTTAACTGGAATTTCAGTGGCAGGACACATGGTGCTGCGCCCTTCTGCTTTCCTGCCTGCTGTGCCACTTTCTTCCCTGGCTGTGTGCACACCCCTCCCCCTCTGCTGCAACAGCCTGTGGCTGGGCTGCCCTGGCATTTGAGGGGAAGGGGGAGTGGTGTGCAGCTGGATGTAGGAGGGGAGACCCGACCCCGGCACCAGCACCTCCCACCCCACCCAGGGTCAGAGCCAGGAGCCCTGCACCCCCCTGGCAGTAGCTCCAGCTCCATGGGCCCATGCAGAGTGGCACCTTCCACTGGGAGTGGGGCCATGCTCTCCTGCATGCCCCCTTGGTGGGACTTACAGCTGCCAGCACTCAGGAGAGGGATGCAGCCAGAGCCAACGGGGTGCAGCAGGGACCTGCCTGCCCTGGGAACGATTCCCCTGGCCCCTCCTACCCCACCCAGGGTCAGAGTCGGGAGCCCCATGCCTCCGAGTAGTGGCTCCAGCCACCAATCCC
>NW_005842237.1:153721-156242 GCF_000455745.1 Alligator sinensis
CCTGCATCTGGCCAGAAACCCTGTGTCTCAGGTAACCAGCACTTTTAGCTTACCAGAACCCCTCATTCCTCACTTGCACCAGATAACAGGGATTTTACTGTAATAGAGAAATTTATGTTCTCATTTACAGAAAAAGGAGAGCCTTCAAAGCTTGACAGAATGACATCAACTCCAAACAGAAGCAAGACACTTATCACTACATGAAAGATGAGAGCCAGAAAAAATGTTTAAAGAACAAAGAGTGAAAGAACAAATGATGGGGGGAAAAAGCAAAAGAGATTCAAAAGTTTGCTGACAGCCATGACATAGTTGCTTCAGAACAACCAAAGCTATCTCTGGGCCAGGCACACAAGGAGTCATCCCTCTGAGGTTCAAAATGAGACAACACCCTTTAAAGACAGCTCCATCATCAATACACAATAGAAGTAGTACTTTCAAGACGTGGTTGTGGAGGCTCATGGAATACCAACTAAAATGTATAAGTAAGGTAGAAAAATGTTCTCTCACCAACTACACATTGTTATTGTGAATGTCTGGAAATGTGAACAGATTTCACATTTCCAGACATTTCCAGAACTATTACATTTCCAGAACTATTACAGTATTCAAGAAAGAGGAGAGATCAGATTTCAGTCATTATCATGGTATTGCATTAATGTCCAAAAATTGGAAGATCCTCACCCACATTCTCCTCAATAAAATTATTTTCCTCACTGAGGGGATTCTACCTGAGTTCCAATGTGGTTTCAGACCACTCAGAGATCATAGGTATGATCTTTATTGCTAGATGGCTGCAGAAGTGCTGTAAGCAACACTAAGGTCTTTATATGGGCTTTGATTCAATCAATGAAGGGGCCCTGTGGAAGTCCTGATGAGATTTGGATACCCGGCAATTTTTTTTTACCATTATCAGACTTTTTCACAATGACATGCAACAACCATAATGAGCAATAGCTCGGAAATTGACTCCTTCACTATTAGACCTGAAGGATACATGATTGTACCAATACTATTTTCCATGTATATCACAGCCATTCGATATCTCATTGCTAATAGACTTCCATTTGGAGTAAACATCCAGTATCACATGGCCAGGAATCTCTTTAACATCAACCAGTTATTTTTTAAATCCAAGATAACCAATACCTCCACTACTGAGCTTCAGTCCTCTAACTGTCAGGTGGGCTCAGTCAATTGAAGAGTTACATGTCACCCTTGACTGCTTCTGTGTGAAATGTATAAAATGCATGAACTCACTGTCAACTTCAGGAAAATCAGGATATTTTACCAACCCACGCAAACCAACCAACTGCTCCTCCACATATTACTGTTAGATGACAGTCCTTGGAAGATGTTGAACATTTTCCTTACCCAGGTAGCTAACTTTCCCAAAAAGGAAAAATAAACTACAGTATTCAACACCAGATACAATCTGCCAGTTCTGCCTTTGGGCATCTCTGAAACTGTGTCTTGCCGATCATGACATCTGGACCCAAACCAAACTTATCATCTACCAGGCTGTTGTCATCCCTACAGTATTGTATTGGTGTAATACTTGGATGACATATTGGAAACCATCAGTGGTATCTTCACCATCAGCTGTATTGATTTGAATGACAGAAAAATGAACATCACCATTCTCTCTCAAGTAAACACCACTAGCATTGAAGCCATTTTTATTTGGCACCAGCCCCATTGCATAAGACACCTGACAACCAACTCCCAAAACAGATGCTATACTCCTAACCTACCCATGGCTACTGTGCTAGAGGTTGGCAAAAAAAAAAGTCAGGGGCATCTTGAAGGCCACTTTGAATAAATTCAATATTAACATCAATATCTGGGAAACTAAAGCCCTGAATCATCCTCAGTGGCACCATGATGTATGACAAGGCATCAGCTATTTTGAACAAACTCATCTCACTATGGAAGTGGATAGACTAGAGAGACAAAAGAACTGTGACTGGACATCACTTGGACTACAGTTGAACATTTGGATCTTGGATCAGCCTCCTCAGTCATCTTCTGAATCCCCAATGACTTCTCTGTTTACTGGAAAACTGTAATCTTCATATCAAGTGACATGTTGATGATGCTGAGAGGGTAAAAAATATAATTCTTGGACAAATTGAACCCAATTTTTTCTTTCACTCTTTTCTTTCTTTTTGTAAGTATTTTCCTAAATTCTGTGTTACCTTTGTTAAATTAATACGATTTGGTTTTGATGCATGTGTTTCCAGTTCACAACAAACTTGTTTCATCTCTAGGGTTGTAAAAGGTAATCAGTAGCAGATCGAAACTCTGTATATATAACCTAATATAACATGGTTGGCAAATGACAGGGGCTAGAAGTAGAAACTAGAAATAGATTTAGAAAGTAATTGCATGCCACCAGTTCCTGCAAGTAAAAAGGCTTGCCACTGGAGAATAGAAGAGGACTCTGAGGGTGCATCCAGATGAGCATGGATGTTTGTTTCACTAGGGACAAGGAGCAGCAGCACACCTTGTGCTGCTGCTACTT
>NW_005842237.1:156252-165203 GCF_000455745.1 Alligator sinensis
ACAGGTTACCCTGTCACCCTGCTTTTTTTGGCATGGATTTTTTCGACCCCAGGACCTCCCAAGGTCAAACCCCACTCTCCCTGCCTGCACTGCAAGGTGGCAGCATGGGGAATGCCTGCATGTGACACACCGCATATGTGTCTCTTGCGCCATGTACTGCACATCCATACTCATCTGGAAATGACCCGAGAGGGAAGACCTATCTGGGGACCATGACAATATCCATTAAGCCCATAGAGGCCAACCTTTTTGGTCAATGTGCCACAAATTTAGTCCTACAACCTCCCCAAGTGACACTATGATCCCCTTCCCCCGCATCTCCTGCTCTACATTTTGCTTCCTGCCCTATCTATCACTTTGCTGCCTGTTCTCTCCCTGATCTTCTATGTGCCATACCAGGAGGCTGCCCATGCCACTTGTGACATCAATGCCACAGGTTGGTTAGCCTTGCAGTAATCATTTTCTGCACTTTCTGATGTTACTTGTAAGACCAGCTGTCAAAGTCTCTGAATAAGGGATAGTACAAGCCTATATCTGACACACAAGTCCTCAGAATAGACCTCCTACAAGATATCTTCTAGGTTTCTTTTTGGGTCTCTTCACTGTGTTGAAAGGACTGTATTGAACATGGGAAATAGTTCCATTATTACAGGTTTATTGAAAGGGTCTTGTATTACAGAAGGACTGTAGTTACATTGTTAAGTACAACTATAATCTTTAGCTCATTCTCCCTGCTTTGAACTGAACTCCAAAACCATCCTTTATTATTGAAATAATTAAATAATACATACATACTTTTTAGAAAAGTTTTTTGTTATTTTTGTTTTGCATAAGCATGTACAATATGTTTTTTCCACTATTGCTGCATTTTATGCTCTTTACACTTTTGTATGTATTTTGTGTATTGCCCCTGAAAGTTTCTCAAAATACTTTTGAGAGTTTGGGTGACACAAAATATGACACTTTTAGTACAGAAGTTTCATTTTTCTGTCCATTTTGTGTGGACACAATTGACAGCATTTCTTATTTTTTAACCCAGGCTGTGCAACAAGTGCAGCAGGTGCAACTAGACGAGCTGGGATTTCCACTCCATCTGCTTGAAACACATCAAAGACTCCAGCTTGAACAGTTTGTGGATTGCCACCTCTTCACTCACTAAAGTGTTGACTGCTTCTCTTCCCAGGGTCTGGTGAAAGAGTTGACATTAATGGAACCTTTCAGAATTCCTGTTGCTGTCACTTTACCTCTGAGACACAAGATCCTGGGCTAAATGGACCTGTGGCCTTACCCAGCATGACACTCCTTATGTCCTTATATTTAGCCTGAAAAGTTGAGTGCCAAATGAAAAGTGTAGCAAAGTCATAAATTTTGAAATACATTGGGCCTCAGTGAATCCTCCTCTCACTTGTATAAAACCTGGTTAATTGATACAAAATGCCTGACTAGAGCAAGTTGGGGAATCACTTAGCTCAGTTCAAGTCACTTACAGTTTTTAAAGTCAGCACAGTCCTTTATTTTGTGGGTGCACATGCCTTACAGGACTCCTCTTACATGCATCAGTCCTCAAGAACCCAAACTTAACATAATCCATGCAGAATGCACTCAAAGTCTTGAGTCTTCTCTAGCCCTGAGAAAGTGCCTCTGGCTCACTGCTGCTCCCTTCACAGTGCTGTTATCCTTCCCAGTCTGGCTCTGACTCTGGTCCTGTCATGGTGCAGCTGCTCCAAGACTCCACACAACACAGGGGCATATGCTGCATGCAGCACCTGTGCTAGACCAGCCCTATACAGTGGCTCTGGAATGGCCCAACCCAGCTCTGAGACCAGCCAAGTTACTCTCATCCAGCCCACAGGGTGAGATGAGTTTGACACCCCCCATCAACAGATTGAAGATATTATTTCCTTTTCTTTGTGACTTGTCTATTGTCGTAACCATACCTGTCCTATTGGCAGACAGATATGACACTGCAGCATCAACACACTAAAATATTTTCACTCTGTGTTTCTCATATTTGTGAAATATCAGTGTAAATTATAAAGGCTGTATTTTAACCAACTACCTGACACATACTGCCTACCCAAATTCAAGATAATTGTCTTCTAAACCACTCAGAATGCAATGATTTTGTAAAATTTTCTAGTCTTCATTGTCATATTTTATTTTTGTCTAAAAGGCAAAAGAGTGGCAAAATCTGAGATTGTCACATAGATACTGTGGCATGAAAGTGCACTGTGTGTGTATGCCCTGATGTATATAGAGTCATAAAATCAGAGGACTGGAGGGGACCTGCAAGATCATCATGTCCAGTCCCCTGCCATGGGCAAAAGGTTATTGGGCTCAAATGAGCTCAACGAGGTACTTATCCAGCCTCCACTTGAACACCTCCAAGGATGGCAGCTGCACCACCTTTGCTAGGAGTATGTTCCAGATTCTAGCTATCCTTATGGAAAATAAGTTTTTCCTTATGTCCAACCTAAATTTTTCCTCAATTAGTTTGTGCCCATTGGTCCTTGTCCTCCCACAGAGTGCCTTCCTGAAGAATTCCTTCCCCTAGATCTTGGTGCTCAGCCCAGACATACTTGTAGACAGCTATCAGGTCACCTCTTCTCTTACTCAGACTGAACAGGCCCAGTTCCCAGAGTCTCTCCTCATAGGGCCTATCCTCAAGGCCCCTAATCATATGGGTGGCCCTTCTCTGTACACTCTTGAGCTTATACATATCCTTCCTGAAGTGTGGTGCCCAGAACTGGACACAGGACTCCTGCTGTGGCCTTACCAATGGCAAATAGAGAGGGAGGAGCACCTCCCTGGTTTTGTTGGCCACACATGAGCTGATGCATGCCAGAGTTCTATTTGCCCTGTTGGCGATTTCATCGCACTGTTGGCTCATGTTCATCTCCTAGTCGATTGTGACCCCCAGGTCCTGTTCAGATGCTTTGCCAGTCAGTTGACTACCACCCATCATGTAGCTATGGTGGAGGTTCTTCCCACCCAAATGAAGAACCCGGCACTTTTCCCTGTTGAACATCATCTGATTCTATTCAGCTCATAGAACCAGTCTGCCAGGGTCATCCTGGATCCTTACCCTATCGTCTGATATGCCCGCATTTCCCCACAGCTTGTTGTCATCCGCAAACTTAATCATTTAGCTTTCCACCCCCTCATCCAAGTCATTGATAAATATGTTAAAGAGCACAAGTCCAAGCACCAATCCCAGGGGGACACCACTGGAGATGGCCCTCCAGGATGAGGCCATCCCATTGATTACAGCTCTCTCAAGTCAGCCTCTAAGCCAGTTGTGCACTTGCCTCACTGTAGACTGGTCTAGGCCAGTACCCTCCAGTTTAAGAGAGAATCTCATGGGAAACAGAATCAAAGCCTTTACTGAAGTCCAAATAAATGCTATCAACCTCATGCCCCTTGTCCAGCTGGTTAATTACCTGGTCAGAAAAGGACACCAGTCTTGTCAGGCATGATCTACCCTCGACAAAGCTGTGCTGGTTGCTTCTTCATACCCCACCAGTTACAAGTTTGTGATTGATGGCCTCCTTAACGATTTTTTCAAACATTTTTCACAGGACCAAAGTCAGATTGACTGTTCTATAGTCTGAAGGGTCATCCTTCTTCCCTTTTTTAAAGATTGGTACCACATTGACCCTCTGCCAGTCATTCAGCATCACTCCTGAGTTCCATGATGCTTCGGACAGTTTCACCAGAGCCCCTGCTGTGAGCTCAGCCAGTTCTTTCAGGACTGTCACATGCAGGTCATCTCGCCCAGAAGACTTGAAAACATCCAGATGTGCTAAGAATACCCTCACCTGTTTCGGACTGATTTTATGTGGTCTTTTGTCTTCCCCATATTCCCTGGGCCTCTGGACAGATGCAAAGCTCACACCAGATTTCAGGAATATTGATGCGAAGTATGTATTTATGAGCTCTGCCTTTTCACGGGGATCAACTGTGGGCTGCCCCTCCATATTTAGTAAGGGTCCTACAGTGGAACTCAATTTTTTTTCTTGCTCCCTATGTACCTATTGAAGGACTTTTTGCTGTCCTTTATTTTGGTTGCCAGCTTGATCTCAATGCCTGCCTTGGCTTTCCGTGTCTTATACCTGCAGACCCTGGCTATATAAGTGTACTCCTCTCTGGGGCTGAACCATTTTTCCATTGCTTATATGCTTCTTTTTTCTTTTTCAATAGTTCCTTAATGACCCTTTTGAGTCAAGTGGATCTTTTGGCTCCTTTCCCATTTCTGACTGGGAATGGCCTCTTTTTGAGAAGTGAGAATTGTTCACTTGAGGAAGCACCATCATTCCTGAACTCCCAAATCACCCAGTCACTGGTTGTAGAGGGTTTCTCTAACTGGACTCCTGAGTTTGCCAAAGTCTGCCCTTCTGAAATCTAGGACTTCTGTTCTACTATCTGAATTCCCAGACTTTTGTTGGATGCTGAACCTAATCAGATCATGATCACTGTTGTCCAGAGTACCTCCAATCCTTAGGTCACCTACCATGTCCTCCCCTTTGGTCAACACTAAGTTTTTCCCCTAGTTGGCCCTTTCCACAATCTGTGTCAGGAACAGGTCGTCAATAGCTGCCAAGAAGTTGGCTTACCTGCTGAAGCTGGCTGAATGGTTCTCCTAACAGATGTCAGGGTAATTGAAGTTACCCATAACAATCAGGTCTTTAGTGCTGGCTGTCTCAGTCAGTTTCCTGGAGAATGCTTGATCACTCTCTTCTTCTTGGGAGGGAGGCCTGTAGTAGACTTCCACCATCAGGTCTCCCGCTCCTGAACACCCTCGTATCTTGACCCAGAGGGTCTCAAGGGATGTCTCTATCAAGGGACACGCTATCGAACATGACCTGTACACTATGAAATGTAAAACCAGCCTTTTACATAGAGGGCCACACCTCCTCCCTTCTTCCCAGCCTGATCCTTCCTACATAGCCTATAGCCCTCAATATCCACTGCTCAATCATACGTATCGTCCCACCAAATCTTCATCAACCCAATGAGATTAAATTGTTCATCTACCAGAAGGAGTGCAAGTTCCTCCTGTTTATTACCCATGCTTTTGGCATTCCCATAAAGACACCCGAATTCACATTTACCAAAACAACTACTATACTCCCAACTCAGCCCAGAACAAAGGACACACGGGGACCAAAGGAAACACTTTAAGGACACCCTGAAGGTGAACATTAAGAAGTGTGGCATTGAAACCACAAATTGGGGAAAACGAGCCTGGGGCAGGGCTACATGGTGACACCTTCTGAGAGAAGTTACATTTTTGAAGAAAACAGTCTCACCCTGGAAGCAGAAAAACAAATGGAAGGAAAGGAAACAAGACCAAGAAATCCATGGTTTGACCCTCCCTTTAATCACCACCTGCGGCACTTGTCAGGGAGCCTGTGGCTCTAGAATCAGCCTTCTTAGCCATCAGCGCTCCTTTACAACACTTTACTTGACCCATCGGAGTGATCATCCTCGACTGTGAAGAATTGCTAATGACAACAACGACAACTGTGGCATGAAGAATCGAGTGGCCATCTTTGAGAGACTGCATCTCCTTCACTGATTAAAGGATTTCATTTAAGGAACTGTAGTTCCACTAAGAAATAATAAACTAATAAAAATATGTGTGTTTCATACGGGTTTGTTCATCAATTCTGACTGTTAAGATGGACTAGCTCCACTTTTTGTATTCGGTATTTGCTTATATATTTTTCTCATAAGCCATAAGTTTTAATATTATGAAAGGAGTTTTAATGAAGATAATATACTCATAATGTATTTTGGTATCAACCTTGAAACCCTTTCTTTCTTTCAGCACATTGGCAATTTGGGTTTGACTTTTGTTAGATTGCATTATTAACCATTGTCTTGCAGATTGTGAGTGAAACCTTTCTGATCGTTTCCCTTGAGCACAATATGGACATCTTTATGAAAGAGATTGGGCATCTGTGCTTTTTTGTTGTTGAGATTAAATATGGATGTCACCACAAGGGTGGTGGTTCATCACTGCAGTTTAATTGGATCTCTTCTCATTGACAGTGTCTGAGTATTGAGTAGTGCAACCTTCATTACCATTCTCAGAATCTTTTTGAAACAGAACAGTCAAATGTTTCATGGAAAATGCTATCCAAATTATATCATGTTCTAGGTCATGCTTTCATGTAGGCAGCAAGGCATCCTCACTGTATTTAGATTCATGGAACTGGTAGAAATTTTCAAATGCTGTGTGAGGCCAGTAAGTTCTGTCCTGTTCATACGGATGGGATGGTGCCTCTTTCCCAGCCCCAGAAACAAGCTTTAAGGGTCCAGATGGAAAAAAAAAATGCTATAGAAAGTGCTGAAACATTACATTATGGTTTTCAATCTTGTTTATGTATTGTAGGTAGTATTTTTCAAACACTCTAGAGAAAGCCATGACCAGCCATCAAGCTTCTCAGTTAAATAGGTTGAAAGCAATAACATAGAACGAGGCTTTAGATTTCAGATACCCTGGAGATTATTTTCATTGAAATAATTTGGTTCTTTTGTTGTTGTTTTTTAAATAATCATAATATAACCTGCCCTTTGGAAATTCTGTTTCTGAATGAGACTAATCAATAATTGTGCACTATTTGAAGTACTTCTTCCAATCCACTGATTTCTAACTTCACAAACTGAGTATTTGCCTTATTAGGTAACAGGTTGCAATGGTCAAGGATTTCTTGACAAAGCAATTTAATCAATAGCAAGCATCCATTTGTTTAAACAGAAACCTTTAGCAGGAAAGGGTCACTTTTTCTGAGTTTCCCACTTTCCAGGAAAGTTGTAAAGACGGTAAGAATATAAGGATTGCTATACTGTGTCAGATCAAATGTTAATCTATCCCAGTGCCCCTCTGAGAGTGGCATTTGGGATTCTTTAGAGGAAAAGTATAATAGAGTGATCCACCCCTACCAGGACATTCTACTTATCTTGAGTAGGTTACATCCCTAACTGTTGTGTTGATAACCCTGTCTAGACTTATCCTACAAAAAATGTCTAATCTCTGTTTGAACCCATGTATAGTTCTGGTCTCCACAATAGTTCATGGCATTTATTGTCATAACATCTGTACCAATATTTTATAATAACACTTCATTTTATTTTTTTCAAAATAGCTTCCTTTTTTGAAATGTAAATTAGAATAGAAATAAAAAAAATAGGAAAGGGAAAAACCTAAATTAAATTCTCAACAAAAATATGAAAATTATCAATATGAAACGTTTAGATTGATCCTTTTTATTATTCATTACTTTTCAAAATCCTGAGTGGGAAAACTCTTTTCCAACCAGCTGTAATAATAAGCTTATGAAAAAAAATGCTTTCATAGTTTGATGTATATATTATTATTTTTTCTGTGTAATTCAGCACAACCATTCCAAAATGCTTTTCAAATAAAAAAGGAATATAGTAGTAGCACACTAATCCATAGGCAGAGCAGATAATACACCTTTGTAGGCTAGCTAAATAATATATATATGTAGAGGGAGCACAAGCTTTCATGAACCCAAGTTCACTTCATCAGAATTCATCACTAATCCATAAACACTAGTTGAAGGACAGTCAAAAAGTAATTGCAATGCTGAATCCATTGTTGATGCATCCAATTAACAGATAAACTTCCCCAAGGATGTTATGACAGGAATACATTTGGCTTGGATCCTACCTTGAGCTGGGGGGTTGAACTAGATGACTTCCTGAGGTCCCTTCCAGTCCTACTTTTCTATAATTTTATGGCCCTAGTTTGGGACATGGTACATTGTTCATTCTTTAAAATAGCTGACAATTATACTGAGAGGAAACACCTCCTTATCATATTGTGGGAATACTACAGATACTAAGGCTACACAACTTACTTATTTAAGAGCATTTTAAATGTGATTAGTGGAATTGCATGATGCAGATAAAAATGGAATTTCCCTTGAGTATTCACTAGGTTGCTATATAAACAATTTTGTCTACCAGTGGATCAGAAAATAAATGTAATATATAAAAATAAAATAATACCACATGCTTTTTAATGCTTGAATATTTCAGTGATAGGCACTATGCTAAACCTTATAATACAATACAGATGACTTACAGGGTGCGCCCACACATGCAAGCACGTGCGCTTGCAGCAGCTCAAATAGAAGCGGTGCAAATTTGAGCTGGGGCTCTTTGCCTCAGCGCACATGCTTGGACATGCACTTTGTTCTGGAGCAAATTGTGCCACTTGGGGCCAAATACCTCTGCTTGGCTCCTCCGAGATCTGCAGCCAGGGGAAGCTAGAGCCCAGGGCCAGCACCTGTGCTGTCTCCAGCAATATAAAAAGTTGCCCTGCACTGGCCCCATCCATACAAAAAGCTGCCCTGGCAGTTGGTACCTGGGGCCACTACCCCTTGTGCCAAGTGGACAGCTGCAGCAGCATCCCAAATCTATTTAAAAAAATACCCCAAAATCCATGTTCTTCCACAATTAAAACAAAAGACCAATCTACACACGCACACGCACACATGCACACACACACACATCTAGAGAGAGAGAGCCACAGTCAGAGAGACAGCGATCAGTTGGGCAATGCTTTATTGGTATATTTACAATGTCAAAGCAATTTGGAAGCCTACCAATATCTCTATCATCATGATAAAACAAATACTAAATACCTATATGTGTTGATGTGTGCTTTTGGTTTTCTTTGCACATGATAGGTGTGTGATGGGGGGATGTGGTGTTTGCAGGAAGGGGATGGGGAGGGGTGTGAGGGAAGGTGGGTGGGTGTGTGAAGGGATGTAGGTTGGTGTGTAGGTAGGTGTGGGGAAATTTCTGGGGGGACTGTGGGTGTGGGGGACCTTGTGGGGAGGCTGCTCAGGAGGGGTGGGTCTCCTGGCCCCAACACAGTGCAGCACCCCCCCCCCGCCCATGGAATGCCCCCCCAC
>NW_005842237.1:165213-171974 GCF_000455745.1 Alligator sinensis
GGGGGAGGCGGCGCAGGGGGGGGGGGTCTCCTGGCCCCAACACAGTGCAGCACCCCCCCCCAGCACATGGAATGCCCCCCCACAGGACCCCAGCTCCCCCCTGGAGGGCCCCAGCCTTCCCACCCAGGCTCCCAGCTCCCCCCTGGAGAGCCACAGTGCCCCTGTCCAGGGTCCCAGTTCCACCCTGGAGGACCCTAGCCCCCTCACTCAGGGTCCCAGGTCCCCCTCTGGAGGGCCACAGCCCTCCCACCCAGGGTCCCAGCACCCTCATGGAGGGCCCCAGCCCAATCGCCCAGGGTCCCAGCTGCCCCCTAGAGGGCCACAGCCCCCCTGCCCAGGGCCCATAACCTGCCTTTTGCAGCAGCAGCAGGAGTGGGGCACTCTGAGCCTGCTGCTGCCAGCTCCCAGCTCTCAGGGACTGCACGCTAAACCCAGCTGGGTTCAGCCGGCCCTGGGGCCCCTCTGCAGCCTGGCCGGGCTGGTCCCATGGTGGCAGGACCCGCTGTGGCACTCAGGGACCGTGTGCCAGGTCCAGCTGGGTCCTGCCGGCCCTGGGGCTGCTCATGGGTGATACAGGATAAAGTCCTTGGTCTTCCTGATTCTTTCTGTGGCTCCAAATCTGGCACAACTTAAACCTCAAATCAACTTAAACCCAGGTATCCTACATTTCACATGCGTACCATAACCATTGGGCTGCTGCTTTTTCCTTTCCCTTTGATCCAAGACAAATCTGGATTACCTAAAGGAAAAAAAAATAATCAGAAAATTCCTGACCAGATCGGATTTCAGTGCTGCCTGAAATGCTAAAGGAAACTTATGTCTCATTTTCTGCTTTTTTCCTTTTCAGCTGAGGCCAGAAAGGGTAAAAGTATATGGAAAAAAAGAAAGATAATAGGAATAAAATATTCTCCAGATTTTCTGAATTTTAAGGGTGGTCCAATATTAATTCTGGGTTATAATAATTTGTGTCTCATTTTAATCACACTAGAAAGACACTTTGCTAGATACATGCTCTTATTTCCATATACTCAGGCTGACTGTAAACCTAAGATTGATTAGAGCAAATGAAGTAATTTTCTTCAGTAGGAATGGTTCAGGAGGGTTTAGTATGAACAAAACTTGTGTGATTAATGTAAAATATAGTAGCACAGACTACTATCTTTCCTTTTAGAAAATGAGAAAATCCTTCTGACAATTTTCTGCTATAGTTGCATAAGTCATTTGAATAAAAATTGGTTATATTGATTGTTGTAAATTGAGCCCATAACCACAGAAAAGAACAAACCACATTTATACCCAAACACATATTATGTAACAATTATCTTGATTTCCTACTATAGATGAAAAGTGGCTCCACTGGTACTTACGGAAAATATTATTTTAGTTAGAGTTGGGTGACAAATTTCTAAAAATGACAACATTTCTATGAAGAAGAACTCTGGGTTGGCCAGCTTTCGTATAAAGCCTATCTGTGTGCTTGTGTGTGTGAGCACGTGTGTGCAAGTGTCATGTACTCTACCTATCAATGGGGAACATCTGTTTCCTAAGGAGGAAAACCAGACAAGTTTTACAGTGAGGCTTAGGAGAATGTGCAAGACCTCTGGTGATGCTAGGGCAGGGAAGAACTAATTTCCGGACCTAGGCATTGATCTGTGAGGTTCTAATTAGCAAGAGGAGTGTAAGACTTTGTCTACCCCTGGAGTGTCTCTAAAATCACTAGACACTTCCTAAACTCTGCCTGACTAAGCTACAGCCACACAAGATTTATTATTTGCATCTCTTTCCATCACTGTGAGGATGGTTCAGTTGAGGGAGCTCACCCAAAGACAAGGTGGCCGTCAGGTTTGATGTTTTAACTTGAAACACAAGAGATGAAACTTGATGGCCCAGAAAACTTCCACTCCAGTGTTCCTAGACTACATGGTATTATTACCATTGGAAATAATCCAGTTTCTTACATCTTATTTCTTATTTCTGCATTTCTTACATCTTTTTGGAGTAAGGAAACATGAAATCAAGGGACAAGGAGAAACAGAAGTCAAACGATAGCAAAATCTATTTGAATCTAACCCCCCCCCCCATTTTTTCTTGAATTGTGTTTGAATGAACAGAGCAGATTTTTTTTTCAGTCATGGAGGCTAATGAGTTTGTGAGGTTTGAGTACCCTAGCAGAGCAAAAGACATCTAAATGATAATAGTTTGGGGCCATTTAATTGCCACAGTTCTCTGCTGCTGTAAATTCTACTTTTTCTAGAGTTCATTGGTTAGTTAAGAAGCCTGATTCATTCTTTTTCTGAATTTGGCCATAAAATAATGCTCCTGTCTCAATTTCTCTTAGCATCTTTGGATACATGGACTCATTTCCTTTTTAAAATGAAAAGTAGCTAAGACTTCACAGCTTATTGAGAAGCAGTATTTTTTAAACCAAAAATTAGGTATTATTACAATAAACATTTTAATATACACATGTAAATGGGGGGACTTCTCTATGTAAAGCAAGAATCTTCAAAAGACAGACTTAAAACATACTTCCCTTTCATAAGTCTAACAAGATAAAACCAATCCCCACTTACAAGGAAACGCCTAGAAGAGCATAAAACAAAGTTCAAGCATGTAGTGATGAGCATACTGTTTGCATATTTCCCAGAATCAGCCAGTTGAAAGCAAGTTAGTTTTCAGAGAAACAACATGACTGTGTATTCAGGCTCATAGAAGACAAATCATATGGCGGGCCTACAGGCAATTCCAAAGCTGCTACAATGCTTCCTGGGGAGCCGCCAAGGAACCAAATGCTAAAGCTGGAAAGGGTTTGTACTGCTTAACATATGGCCTTCATGATGGCCAGCAAAGACTCAAGGGTGTCCTCAGGTGCTGTCCCTTCTGCAAAAATGGAAGAAGAGAATGTAATTGAGGAAAAAGAGAAATAATCTTTTTCATTATGGCCTAAAGCTATTCTTCAAAAATAACTCTGAAGGTGACCTACCTGGGCATAATAAAAATGATCTATAATGTCTGTCCTTAAAAATTCTTCAGTTACTTTAGATAAACTAGGAGTTCTAACTCAGCTTTTCAAAATTATTGAGGCCTACTTCATATTAAAAATACAGAGTAATGCCTATACTATGTAAATAATGCAGACTAGTTATCAAAGTCAAAACAAGAAAAGTAAATTAAGGGTAACCATTGTATTTCTCATGAAGTAAATAACATACTGATTTGAGCTAAAGTTTGTATCAAGTGCCTATCATTTGAGCTATTTCTCACATGGGCATAACAGACAATCTTAGATTCTATTGTAGTTCTATCCATTAATATTTTTCTCCAATTATAGCTACTGTCTGTAGTTTATTACTTTTCATTTCCATTTATTGCGGAAACAAAGATCTTCTCCAAAATATCTTTTTCAAATACCTTTATATACAGGAAATGCATGGATTTTTTATTTATAAAAAAATTATTTGTATTTTGATTTTATCTTGTGCTAGAACTACTTAAGATACAAAAGAAAGAAAAGCAATTATTACAATGCTTAGCAAGGAACTATTTCTATTTTGTTAAAATATCCTGTACCTTATCAGAATAATTTTCAGCTGCAAATGGGACAAAAATGGCATTACTGATTGAACAAGTCTTTCTATGGATTTCATTTGGCAACAGATGCAACTTTCAGCATGTGTATATTCTCACTGATGTTGATGGTGACTGTTCACATATTTAAGCTGAAGCAAGCATTACAATGGATCAGTGACATAGGGCAGGACTGGGCAGGGTTAAGCAATTTCTGGGCAGCAGGGGGCCAAATGAACTGCAGGCTGCAGCTCTCTGAGCCACATGCTGCACAGGCCGTGCACCCTAAGGCAACCTTCCTAGGGTCTCCCTGGCTGCACAGGCAGCCTGTTCTCCTCCCTTACCACATGCAGCTTGACATGCCTGCAGCCTGGCTCCTCTAACCCTGGCTGTATGCAGAGTATGGGTAGCACAGACCCTTCCCAGGGCCTTTCCCACCATGCTTCCATTCCCTCAGGAGTGTAGCAGGAAGCATAAGTTGGAATAAAGGGGGCAGCCCATGGCCCTCTGTCACCATAACAGACGGAGCAATGGGAGGAGTGGTGGCCAGGAGGGAGTCCGTGTGCCACATGTGGTCTGCCATTTGGAAAGACTTGACTTAAGGTATTATCCAAAACTAGTGATGTCTGTGGGAATCTTTCCATTGACTTTAATATACTTTGGATCAAGCCCTTAGTAAGTTACCTGTAGATGCCCCTCAGACAATTGATTTGGCTCCTGGTATTATAGTATCTTGCTAGTAATATGTCACAGCCAGCACTGGCTATGCAGTTTTTAAATGATGATCCATCTAGAAACAATACAAAAAATCAGTTACAATAATGATGGCTAATTCTATTAACCTGTCCTTGGGTGTTGAGTGACTATTGCATAGATGATCACGATACTATCATTTAAAGTAATCTTTTGTAATGTGTTTACTTGCAATATTTGGTCATTACATGAAAGAATATTTAATATTCAGCAAACTAGGTCAAAAATCTGTTTTGACATGCAAGCAAAATAAGAATGGAATATAAAACAAAGTGTTATTTTTCTATAAAAGAATTTGCATATAAAGGAAACATGAATACTCCGTACAGTGTTAAAACTGTCGTGAAAAAAATATGACCAAATTACTAGCAGCTGTGGAAAATGGGTGCATGCTATAAATTAACTTTTTCACTGTAGCTCAGTCACTGAGCTATACTATTCTCAGTGGTGGCAGATGACAGAACAAGGAGCAATGGTCTCAAATTTCAGCAAGAGAAGTTTAGTTGGATATTAGGAAAACTTTCTCACTAGGAAGCTCTGGAATGGGTTACTAGAGAGGTGGTAAAATCTCCATCCTCAGACGTTTTTAAATCCTGGCTCAACAAAGCCCTAACTGGAACGATCTAGTTGGGGGGATGGTCCTGCTTTGAGTGGGGGTTGAACTAGATGACTTCCTGAGATCCTTTCCAACCCTAATTTTCTATGATTTTTACAGCATATCTTCATTGCAATATGGATGCTCTCTTTGAGTTCCAAATAGTACTTCAAAGGAAAAGAACATGAATAATTGGTGTCACAGAAGCACCCCATAGTGAATAGCCATCTGAACATATTTTTGTTGTATTTTTCCTGAAGTTCTAATAATTAGAATTTGAGAAAAGACAAAAATATTTAGACAGGGTCAGATCCAAATTTATCTTGTAGGCCCCTTCACTTAGACACTTCACCCAATAAATCTAATCCAAATAGACAAATTTAGGTGTCTGTGGGCGCGTCTACATGAGATGCTTACTGTGCAGTAGCCTAATAACACTGTGCTAGTCAAAAACTGTGCTAATATACTACTGTGCAGTGTAATTAGGCTTCTGAACAGAAAGCATCACAAAAAAACCATGCACCGGCACTACTGCGCAGTAGCATGAGTTACTGTGCATTTAGTTAGTACTTCATTAAGCAAGTACTAAATTAAATGTGCGATAACTACTGTACATTAATGAACATATAGACATGCCCTCTGGTCTCTAAACAGTGAACAGGGAAGCCTAAGCATCTTCCAAGGCTGATCTAGTGTGCCTAGGTGCTCCTCAGGGAGGCATCAATAAAAGAGTTAAAAACAATATGCCAGGTGTATGGTCCAGGTGGAATTTCCTTTACAAAAGCAATTTTTAGAAAGCCAGTTAACCCATCTTGCCAGATGCTTTGAAATGCTGTAGTAATGTAAGTCAGACAGAGTGGACTAATAATAAAGCTCCTTTTGACTGTCCCTGTAATGTTTATAAATTAAGAGTTCAAAAGGAAGAACTCTTAATTCCTTTTGAACTAGGCTTAATTCAAAAACTTGAGCCTACTTTAATCAGTGAAATATATTACTTGTTTCTAAAGTGCAATGGTCCATAGATTTTGGTGAAAAGAACATAATGGATACAAATATTTCATTTTTGTGCAGTGTTTTCTAATGATATCAATTTAATCCTCCAAATCCTAAATTAAAATGGCTTTAATATTCTTCACTTATTCTATAGCAGTCAGAGCAATGTGCTGTTAACTCAGTTGTGAAGAGATGAAATGATGCAAATAATGAATGAAATTTGAATAGGGTGAAAATAAGAGGCATTTTTCCCCCTAGAAGATTCCATTTTGCAGGAACTAATATCAAACTATAACTTTCCGAAGTGAAAAAACCATCTGGATAGAAAGAGATTTCAGGTGTGAACTTTGGTCATCCATACCCAGAGGGCGGAGGCTGGGGCAGGATTGGAGTGGGGAAGAAAGGAAATTAACAGAAATGGTTAACAAATGATTTGCAAATTCTGTTTAAGTTTCCCATGTCTAATGGCAAATCCAGTTTTGCACACCTTCTAAAAAATTGTCTTTTTCTTTCCCTTAAAATGAAGATTGATGTCATCATGACCAATATTATTTTTCTATGGATAATTTTTTTTAGGACACAGTTTATTGGCAAATCCATGGTCATGCAGTATATATTTATATGGTTCTGTCCTATTAGGTGGGATAATGGAATCAATAAAATGTCAAGCATACATTCTAAACAAACATAAACGTTGCAGAGAATTCTATTTAATTGAACTATTTGTTTAGCCCAAGACAGGGCAAACTAGGAATCAATATGTTCAGCAAGGTGCCTGTGTGTACAAACCATAAGCCAAATGCAATATTCAGTGGAGAGATGCATCGAAAGACATTAAAGGAGGAGCAGGAAT
>NW_005842237.1:171984-185203 GCF_000455745.1 Alligator sinensis
GATTTTTTGTGACTTTGAGAGACTTTAAAGCAATCTGCTCTTATATCAAAGATCCAAAGTGGTCCGTCCGCACTACCAAAAAAAAAGCTTGTGAACACAAATTAGAAACTGCAAATTCATAAAAATTAAGAGTTTGATTTTATTTAAGTTGCCATTTTTGTAAGCATAAGGCGGTGTGGTTCAGTGGAGCAAATTCCTTGAGACTGTACTCTAATCTTGGCTGTGTCTTCGAAGTAGGGATATATGATTACAAGGGGTTCCTGGGTCATAAAGGTATGTCTCCTGATGTAAAAGACAACCACTTAATATAATTCATTCCATAAATTTCCCAAAGTCAAGGTCCTAGTTAGGTTTTTCTTTATGCCCATTTTGCTCATTAGAAGGCTGTTCTAGAACTGTAGTCTTCTGATCCTTATAAACTTAAAGACACCCATTTTCCTAAATTTATTCATAGCCAGTTTGGTACCCATTTGTGCTTGTGCCAATGCTGTCTTTTACTTAAAATAGTTATTCTCCGTCCCTGGTCTGTACTCCCTGAAATATTTATGGAGAATAGTCATATCCCCTCTCAGCCTAGTAGTGTGACTTTTTGCAGTCATTTTACCTCTTTGTTTCTTCTTGCACATATAAATTGTCTGGTTGTGGTGTAGAGACAGGGACTGCTTCTCATTACATGCTTATACAGTGCCCTCAAGCAATGAGGCTGCAATCTCAGTAGGATTCCTTAGGTGCTATACCAACACAAATATATAATAATAATAATAAGACCATTGTTTGGAAAAGTAAATAAGGTAGGAAACAGGAGAGAATATTTCCTTTGCGAAGAGAGCAAACAAAATTAGCTGTCTGAAAAGATCATCTCTGAATAGATTCACCAGGATGTCCTCAAATAGCTATAAAAAAAGAAAAAAGAAAAAAGAAAATAGAGCGGTGTCATAAGACCATCCTCTCTATTCTGCTCTCTGTGGGCATGTCTACATATTCATTAACACACTTAAGGAAATGTGCAATAAAACTAGTACCTCCATTGTGAAGTACTAGAAAAAATATGCATTAGCCTATTTTAATGTGTATTAGCTTAAGAGCATTTTTTGGTGATGATTTAATGTGTATTAAAATAGGTTAATGCACATTAAAGCACAGGTGTAGATGTGCCTAGTATGTTCTTCATTAAGTTCCTCAGTATTTAGGCAAAATATACATTTGAAATAAAGAAACATACTTTCAAGTTTGATTTTGTTCTGGCCTACCTTTTAGTAAATGCAAGTTTTTGCCTATACAATTTCTCTGAATGTCTCTTGAGAAAAATGTGACTGGAAATACTGCATCTGTAACAGGAAGGCCAGACCCAGGGTGCAGAAAATTTAAACAGTACCAAAGTTTATATTTATGCTACCTATTATGTGTCATAATTTATTCTTGATCCTCATGGATTGCTCATTACTTTATATCCAGCACATGAAGAAAACATTAATAGATATGAAAACTCCTTCTGTGACACAGAAGACTTTATATTTTTATTTTAATTTATCTTTGTGTCCAGTTGTGCTGCCTTTTATTCTTAGATGTCTCTGAAACTTGGAGTCTAGCATATTGTATTTAGGTTGAGATTCCTAGGTGCAAAGCAGTGCAGTGCAACACAGTGCTTATAGCTATTCAGAATTGATGGCAGAGATGCTCCTTTTTATTCAGTGGTTTGAACACTCATTTGAGATCTGAAAACTGAAGGAGTTCAAATCTATTGCTATAATCTTCCATTGTAGTGCCTGACCACCTGGTCATGGTCTGTTACAAGATGGGATAGTCTCCACTATTGTGTTTTATTCCTAGCTCTTCCACTTACTCAGTTGGTAACATTTGCTAAGTAATACACTGTCTCTTTGCCTCAATTAAATACCACATACTCCTGTTTATAAAAGTTTAATCTGATGTCTAGTGGCTTTGGTGGGTTTTCAGTCAAACTCTAGAATACTTTAAGATCTATGTATCAGAGGTGCTATATAAATGTAATTTGTAATTATCAGTATGCAACTGACAAATCACATTGGCATCATTGTCAAGGTTTTGGCTGTAATCAAGAAATAAGCAAAATGACCAAGCTGTAATAAACATGGTTGATTGTAATTTTTCATTCCAAATATGTTTTAAACAAATGGTCTTAAAAAAACAAAACAAAACATAACAAGGTTTCTTTTGAAATCTTTGGATATTTAAATGAAATAAACAGAGAATATGGATTTTGTTTTTCCTAGAAATTATTTCACATTTACTGCCCAATGCTAGTGATAATTATAAAATTCAGCTTCAACCAGATTCTCTACCTGAAAATATGAAGTACCAGCCATTCGTACGTGCCCTCTGTTAAAGCCTAATAAAATATATCAAGAAATATTAATTCATAGATGCTTAGAGCTTGAATAATTTTAAATATTAAAATATACTTTATGATAAAATATTAATTCTAGGAAAAGGCAACATTCCCTTTGCTATAAAGATACTGGAGTGTAATTTTCTTAATAAAATTTGCATTGGGAGGTGGAGGTAGAAGTGGTGCCTTTTTATCCAGTGTCTCAGTAATTAGAGTACTTGCCTCATATATGACTTCTAGGCTTTTCTTAGCCGGAGGGGATCAAACTTGTGTCTCCTATGTCAGGACAGTTCCCAGAGTACCAGTCTATTCCTGGTATGTGCGCTGAGGGAGAGGCAGAAGGGGAATGGGTAAGGGACATTCTCCGTTCCGCTTGTTGAAGATGCAGAAAAGAATCCAAGGTTCATGAAGCCAGAGAGGGAATGAGAGCAAATAACTCAATAATCTAGTAGTCACAGACATGTATAAAGGAGGAAAGGGAGACTATCTGGATGCTAGCCTCTTTTCTGAGGACTATTTATAGATTTTAGCCAGTGACTATTTGATGTAAAATGAAGAAACAGGCCTGGGAGCGGGGATGAGAAACCAACTGGACTGAACCCAGCAGAGAACTTAAACACAGAAATGTCTAATTTCTAGATGCCACTGCTAGTTGCTTTAAAAATAATCCAGATCATAATGGTTTTTCATCCCAGCTTCTCTGAACCAGTAAACACGACACAGGGAGAGAGAGAGAGAACATTTACATTTTCTTCATAACAAAAAGCACATCTCTAGCAGCATTATTGTTGGCTTTTCTAATAACTATGAAATAGATGATTTGGAAAAAAAGTTTAACAGAGGAATAAACCCAAATGTTTTTAAATGGTTCATTTAAAGGGTAACACAAATAAGAGTTTTAGCTCAAGTGAAACTTGAGACAAGCTAGGAGCATCTGACTGGCTGTGACAGAATTATCCTCACTCTGCAGAAATTGAAGACTGTACATTATCAGGTACATAGTCTCACACAGATGTTACTATTTAATAGCAAAAAAGATACAAAAAGATTAGAAGGATTTTATAAAACATCCTTGTACATCATCTTGTAGGATAGCAGTTGATATTGTGCAACTGTATAGGATTCATCAAGAACACTAGGAATACATATGTATACTTTCGATATCTCAGGAAATCCAGCTCTTATCTGGTACATGAAGTTCCAAACTGATCTCAGCTGAAGGAAAGCAAAAGTTGTTTTCATACTGTGTGAAGTGATCCAAATCTTTAAGATTCAAACTATTTAGCTAGAAACAAATTATTTGTTAAGTGCTTGTGTATTTCAGTGATTTAGCCAGGACTGGAAAGAGGCAAAACAAACCAAATCAAAATAAGTAGTGCCCAAAGCCACTTGAAATCTTGCCATAAAGTTTGTTCTTGTGATAGCCCAGTTAATTCTATGTACCCAAGTGTGTAGAGAGGAATACAAGGATAATGGCATTTCAGCTTCATTCTTGATTTAAAAAATAATCATTCTTACAAAATAAGAGAACAAATCAGGCAAAAAGAGATGTCTCTACAAAGGTCGAGCTAAAGTAAATTGAGATGCATTTATCTACTTAAATATGTTTGGATGTTTCTTAAATTTACCTTAATTATCAGTTTACTGGGATTTAATGTATTATTTGCAACATTTTAGTATTCTTGTAAAAACTTCAGGGTTGCAAGCTACTGTGCAGATTTCCCACAATCTGCACATTGGGACTGGAGGCAGGGAGCTCTTCAGGGCATTAGGGGCCAGATGGAAGCAAGGGAACCCTGTGGAACTTTGCTTGAGTACATGGCCCTTGGCTTTGCAGTGAATAAGTCAGCTACACAAATCAGCTTCCCCATAGTCTCCATTTTTTCATGGATACGTTTGTCTTTCCTCTTGAAATTCCTGGTATGATAACATGAGTCCTGGCATATACTAAGATGCAGAGTAAACTTAAAAAATCCAGTAGAGGTTTATGCTTCACCGACATTACAAAATATGTAGGAGCAAAAATCAAGGAAGCTGCAGCAAAGCAGGGAAAATAAAGGGGGTGGTCTCAAGAGACATTATTTTCCAGGGACAGAGAGGCGCGTTGCTGGGGATGGGAAACGATCTGGGGATTTAGAATCTCCGTGGTATATAAAATCTTGAAGTCTGGAAACAAATCAGAGACTTGTTGACTTATTTAGATTCAAATCGTGTGTTGCTTCAGGTATTATCACTTAGTTGGGATGGGCTTGTAAGCATAGTACCCTATTAGAAAGCCTGTAAAAATGATGCCCTACTATTTCTTAGTGAACAATAAGATGATGATTTCTAGCATCTCTCACTGAAGTCATGGCTTTCCTGACTCTTCTTCTATTGTATGTATTTCAATTTTTTTCTTTTGAATGGTGCCTCAGGAAGAGAGAACACTAAACCAATCCCCTGTTGTCTTCACTCGTTTCCAATGACTTTTTATGTGTAAGTTAAGATAGTATTTTTGACTCACCAAGGAACTGGTTCATTTTCATGATATACCATAAAGACTACTGCAGGTACTTAAATGTGGAGAACACTATAGGAAATAATCCTTCTGTTAGAATGAAGGGTATAGACTAAAGGAATTGATCTTACCCTGTTCTTGTTGGGTGAAGGATATAGTCTGTAGTGGATCATGAGTTTATTTTCTCTTAAGACTCTAAAGGCTAAATCCTATTTCACTTTATTTGTTTAAATGGCACATAGACTGCTATGAAGCTGCAGTTTGAGCACTTATGCATTTACATTTTGCATCTCCTTGTGTGCAAACATGCACACACTTATAGATCATGCTCAGTTGGACTGCATTCTGGCCAGGCAGTTGTGTTGTTAAATAGAATTGCTCAGCTATTCACATTAGGCTAGGTGAGTCCTAAAATTTTACTTACAGAAAAAACAGGACTAGCAGGTTTTAGATGCCAGAGGAAGAAGGTCCTCACATGTTTTACTCAATAGTTTAGTGGTTGGGGTACTTGCCCAGAGTGTGGGAGACCCAGCTTCTGGCCCCTCCCTCACCCAGCAGGGGTTTGAACCTGCATGTCCTGTTTCCTAGTACTTCCTGCTCTAACCATGGGGCAAAAGTTGGCATTGTCCAAACCCCTCTACAGTCTTCATCTTGGAGAAGCCTGCTGGGCTGTCACAAGTGTAATATGTATGACCAAAAGAAAGAGAAGCAGCCAGAAGCAATGCAAATCAGTGGAACAAATGCAGCCCTAGCTTAGAGGAGTCCCAATTGACTGTTGCTCCCAGTGATACAGAAACTTCTCCATTGTTCTCTGTTCATTTTAGCCAAAGATTTTGAAATGCAAGGTGCATGGCTCAGCTTCAAGAAAGGGCTGAAGAAGGGTCTGTGTAATACCAAACCTATGACTTGGTGATGAAAGCCAGGTCTGTGCTTGAAAACAGGAAATGTAGTCATCAAGCAAGGGTGTGGGGAGCCCTAGAAACTTGGCCTCCTGCTCCCTGGGCAAGTGCTCGAAGTCAGTTTGCAGTTTGGTTTCACTACTACCACCTTCTTACTTGCCCTCTGGTTAAACTGAATTCCAAACTTTCTGTGTCAGAGCTGTAGTGACAAAGCCATGCACATGCCATTGAGCAACATACAGCAAAATAGGATTTACCTCTTTGACTCTGCAGCTCATTTTTCTCTTAGATCTGATATAGAATATGTGTTGATATAAGGGTATGTTGAAAAGCCAGTCTCTTCACCAGGGCAATCTGTAGTAGGGGGCGAGGAAAGAGTTTAGAGACATAAAACGGTCTGATGTTGGAGACAGTTCTTTATTGTTATCACTTGCTTTGCTGGGAACTTTATATTTTGTGTACTAAGAATTGTTTGGGCAGACAAGGTTCTTTGGGTGAATCTGATATCTTTTATTAGACCAACTTAAATAGTTGGAAAACAATTATTAAGCAAGCTTTCGGGTTCAAAAACTCTTCGTCAGGCTAAGGAAGTTTCTGCAGTTGGTGTGTGCTCTTCCTGGATGGAATGAAAAGTAAAGAAGCCAGCAGATGGGCTGGTGTGCATACAAGACAGGCAGTCAGTGAAAATGTAGATTGAGGATTCAATGGGTCAGAGACAGGCTGGGTGGGGAGGGGAAGAGAGAAGGGGAATGAATAGTGGAGAGATACCTGGGGAGTGAGATGTCAGGCAGGTTATAATGTGTCATAAATCCAATGTCTATATTTAGTCCATGATTTTTAGTATCCAGGAGGTTGATGAAGTGGAGTTCCTAGGCTCGTCTCTGGGAAGTGTTGTGTAAGTTTCCTTTGAGGATCAGGACTGAGAGATGGGAGAGAGAGTGGTTTTCTTGTGAGAAATGTGCCCCCACAGGTAATTGGGTAATTTAAAGAAGTGTTTGGACATTCTTTTTTTTATTATTTTGCTCCTTTACATTTGGTATATTAATTTGAGCATTTACGTGGAAAAAAATTGAGAGAAGAAATTAAATTTAAGATGCAAGTCCTCGTCTGGAAGCAGACCTTAAGAAGAGCAGTTTGCACCCAAGGCTTGTCTAAGATCTTTGCTGACTATACAGTTGGTTCAGTACAGATATCACCAAAAACCCTTTGCTTTTCACATATTTCTTGGACCATCAAAGCTATCACAACAATTCAATCCTCCTTTGTAACAATATTTACTATTTTTTATCTCTCAATTTACTGAGGATTTGACATAAATTGAACACAAGTGTGGATTCATAAAATTCTACTCATAATGCAACTGATAACCCATGTCCCTGTATGTGGAGGTAAAAGTCATAAATCATAAACTGAACTGACCATCTTTGTTGGAGAAACACACCATTTTAGACACTGCAGCTTCCCTGAAAAAGCCAGCATTTTCTAGTTAATTATTACATAGTGGTTTTAGACATTCTGCAGTTATTCCTTTCTCAAAGAAGATAGGAAATTGAAACCATCTTTATTATTTTAACAGCAATGAATGCATGTTTTATTTATATTATAAAATGAAGTAAAAGTAAGGACTGTATTCAAGACGGATTATTACTAATTTCAAATATTAACAGATACCCATATTTTATGATACACTGGAAGACTTATTTTTCTCAGCCCAGATCTGTATCCATCTGTGCTTGGGTATATAAGATGACAGGAGTTGTCAATAGATGTAAATTGCAAAAGTGTTTCCAGTAAGATAAGTTTTATCCTGAGAATTAGGGAAGTGCCTATCATTTTCTTCTTTGTGTGAAAATCTATACTAGTTGTGAAACTTGGGATTTCAAAGTGACCAGAGAAAAGGATAGTTAAAGGAAAACACCTGTAATGCTATTTATTTTGTGTAGCCATTTTGCCTAGAAAGATGTTATAAAAGAAGTGTGAAGCAGGTTGAACACCACTGACTTAAGACTATCCGGTCAGGCAGGCCAGGTAAGTGACACAGAGTGGTCTGTAGGCTAGATCATGCATGCAGCATTGCTCTGTGGGCCTGATTTAGCAAGGGGTTAATGTACAGTCAGTCTCTGGATGCAATCCAGTGCACTTGCCTGCCTCTATATGCTTCATCTGCCCAATCACTTTTGCCAGATATGGCTGGGGCAAAACCGTGCATGCCAATGTGACCCAGTACATGGAGCTATGTCATGTGCCCCATGGAGCTCCCCACAGGCTGTGACAAGGCTCCATGGGTTGGATCTGGCTTGCAAACTGTTGATTAAACACTACTGGTACAAATGAAAATGTGCCTGTAGCATGCTGCCACAATCCAGAGACATGAGGAGGCATTTCTGGACTTGGCCATTAAAAGAGGGATTCAAAATATTGAGAAAAAAAATATTACAGCGTGTGAATAACGAAGAAGTTTGTAACTGGTAAATAAACACTATTCATATACCTTACTGTCCCCTAATGAGATTTCAGAGTATTCTTATATAGAATTTGAATTTCTGCTGAACAGTTGGTTGCTTACATGTTGATTGTAGCTATGTATCTGGAAGAGAGAGATACTGAGTAAAGTCTTCAAAAAAGGATCTATGTGATTTAGGAGACTAAGTCTAATTTCCGAAACCCATCTAGGACAGTGGCTCTCATGTTGTAGTGTGTGGAATACCAATGGTGTGGTCTATGGATTGCATCATTCCTCTCCCTTCATTTTCAATTGAAAAAGGATGATACATGTACATTGTAGTCTATGAGAATTGACAGATTCTATTAGTTGAAAAGTTTAGTAAGGTAGTAGTGTAGTAGTAAACTAGTAAAGTAGCCTAACTACAGAGTAAAAGTAGAATGGACACAGAGTGCACAGCCCAACTACATAGTAACTTGCTTAAACCCAAAGTAAAATTGTCCTTTGAAAAATATATAGCCACTGTACTGTATGGGAAAGTTACTGCACAGAATGGGTATCATGTGTCCACTCTCCTTGTCAGTTTTATCCCTGAGTAACCCTTTCCTCAATGTATGCCATCTCCCCACTGCCTCTTGGCCTGGTTCAGCAATAGCACCTGGAAACACCCAGATTAGCTTAGAAGTACTGACTGTGTGTCCGTATTTTATTTAGCGGTATGTTTACTACAAAGTAAGATCCAAGATAAATTACTCCATGGTAATTGTGTTGTGTGGCTGCACCCTAAGTCCATTGGAAGCCATCTCAGTTTCTAGTCACCTTGAGAAAAGTGATTTATGCTCCTAAATCACCTAGGAATTTATGCCACCATGTACATAGAGTACCTGTCATCTACCATGAAGTAAGTCGTTTTATTTTGATTTCATGGAAGTTTTGTAGTGTTTTTGTCATTTTGTTGTTCTCCTTATTCTCAAATTGCTTACTCTCATGTTGTCTTGCACATACATAAAGAAAAACATGATTTTCAAATTGATTAGAATTCCAGCAAGAACATATCACATTAAAACATTATGAAGATACTTCTTCTTCACACTTTCCCCAGTATTAGTCCATCAGCAATGATTTAGAATCACAAATTGACATGTAGTGTAATAATCAATACAGATGTTCTTAATTTAATATTTTACTTTTCCTCTCTCTGACTATATAACTCAACCCTCCTGACTTTCCATTCCCTAGGACAGTTAACAGTTGTGGTATAGAGCCAGCTGGTGATGATATTGCATGGCCACACATCGGCACTGACAATTAGTCATAGAAGGTGCATCAAAGTGTTTTTTTCTGCTTCTTCTAATCATTATGATCTGCTTGCTTTACTGCCTGCATAGGTGACTATCTAAAGACACACAATACCTTGATACATAATATATTTTTGTTGCAAAACAAGCAAGAGAAAACCAACAAAAAAAGAGGGGAGAAAAAATAATTACATGAAAATGTTATTGTTACATTAATTTAGCCTAACTGGGCATTCAAAATCCATGTGGTTATACTATCAGATGCTATTATACCTCCTGCTCCAATTATTTGCAGTTTGCAACTGCTTATTGAGCAGAATTACTTTTTCCTCTTTTAATTTTCTTGGGAAAGGAATCAGTATGCCAAAAAACAATCACTTTTCCTCCTTTATCAAGACAATTTGCCTCTTTGCTGGAATTTGAAGTCAGTGTCCCTTTCCATGGTAGGCTGTAGACTCCAAATAGCTAAGTAAAACCAGATAAAATAATGCAGCTCTTTCAGTAGGCTGTTTTATGATGGCCTAAAGGCATCTCAATCACTCAAGAACAAGGGCAGGTAAAAATTAATAACCATCTTTGGTAAATTTTCACTTTTTCTCTCACTTGCTAAACCAATCCTTGCAACTATAATAGTGAGATGGGGTAAGAAGCCCTTCACCTACTCCTTTCACTCCTGTTTTCTCCTTTCAGGCCATACAGTAAGGGAAAAGGACGTGTGCAATTATCTTTGCAGCAGTGGGGACTAATTGTTTAGTCTGAGTTATTGTGGCTATGAAGGAGATTATAAATTAAGTGAAATTTAGAAAGCAGAGAATTAAGTATAGGGTACAATGTGTATTTGCCAAGAGAGAGGAGGAGGTTTTCCCTATGGGATGAGTTCCATCAACCCAACCGCAGTTGCAAATGATGCCACTATTTAGCTTGTTGTAGTGGTCTTTGGGCTGAGGTTTTCTCTTTTTTTTTTAAATCAGGGTTCTAGCTCTTGCACTCACCTTTTGAAAACCAGATAAAAAATGTTGTGCCTGTGGCCTGGAGGTCTGACTTTTCAAGCCATGACTAAGTAATCAAAGCAGACAATGTTCTGTTCTCTGAAATTGTCATTACCATATAAGATCAGGCAAATGTGGAGAGAGCACACAGCATTGAACTCAAAACCGCTGGCGCTCAATAAAATGCTCAGTAAAAGGATACCTGATGGCCAAAAGTCTGTTTGAGGTACCAAGCTCCATAGACTCTGCTTTCACAACCATAATGCCACAGACATAGAGTCATAGTGGGTGCATCTACATGAGGCATTTACTGTGGAGTTCATTAATCAGCTCTGCAGTAGTCTCCATGTCTACACATGCAGTCCTATAAGCCTGCTAAACTAATTAACTCCATTGCAAGTTAGTATTTACAGCAGAGTTCTTTACTGTGCAGCAACGCATGTGTAGATGCTGACAGGGCTAGCTGTGGCATGAGAGTGCTTCAGTGCAGGGGATGCCTGCTGGCTAGCCCTGCACTGCAGCATGCTTGTGCTCCAGCCAGCACCTCTGCAGTACATTGAGCCAAGTCAGAGCAACCCTGGGCTTACAGGCTGACCTCCCACCCAGCCACCTGCCAGCCGGCGCTGCTCTGACCTGGCTCAATGTGCTGAAGTCCAAGGAGCACATTCAAATGTGGCACCTGGGTGCAATAAATTCTGGCATAATATGTGCCAGAGTTTATTGCTCCATGCTAATAGCATGTATAGATGTACCCTGATCAGGTGCTAAACCTGTACTATATCCATATATTCTTCCAGCCACAGCATTTATTTATGGGGAGTCTGGTGACTTTGCTGTAAAAGTACCTATAACAATGTTGTTCCCATACTCTGAATGTTCCCCAAGCTGTTGCTTTTCTTTTATATCACATTCATTGCTGATATGTCAACCCCTACCACCCTTACCATCAACAGGAGTATATGAGGCTATTGTATTCACCTACATATTTATTTTTTGAGATACCAATATATTGGAACATTTGAAGTGTTTTCCTTTGTTGGCCCATTCAAATTTGCATGAATTCAATGGGTTCCAAAATGTCTCTCTCTTTAAAAAGATACATTAATGTGAATACTGGACATCAACAATGGTCTCTTATATGAAATAAACATAAGCAAAATAAACACTGGTATTTAAAAAAAACATGCATACTAAAATTTTATTCCTCTGTTCACCTCAAACCAATGCACTCCTAATTCTTATCTTTCCTTCTGGACTTCCAAGGGTTAGGGAAGGGGAGGCTGGGTGTCCTTGAATGGCTAGTGTGTGCATATATCCTTGCGTGTGTGTGTGTGTGTGTGTGTGTGTGTGTGCATGTGTGTGTGTGCACATGTGTGCATGCATATGTGTGTATGGCACCATCCATTTGTGAACTCTATCTGTGATACAGAGATGCAGTTCCAAAATTATTTTCTATGTATTGCATTCCCTTGCTCCCTCATAAAAATGGAGTAGAGATGGTGCAGAACACACATGTGTACCCATAAGCCAAACTACAGCTAAGTGGTTTAATTTTAGGCCTAAGAGCATTGGCAGTGTCTATTTCAAGATGTTATGTTTTGTTTCACGTCTACTATATTAATCCCTATCTTCCCATAAATGTCATATTTATTGTCTGTCCTTGAGAGTAACTCTACTACATTTCTCGGTCACTTTGATATTCAAAAATATTATTGATCCTATATAAAAACTCTCTTGAGGATCATAGGCACTTGCCTGATAATATATGAAGCAATGTTTTAAAGGAGGAGATAATATACCAGTTAGTATATTAAAGATGATTTGTTAGTTTGATTCTACACATGTTATAGCACAACTATTCAGTTCCTTTTAAACAAAATCCGTTAGTAAAGGAATTTTGGACAGCCATGTCTTAAAGAAAGATGATCCAAAAGCATTGCTTTTGGTTTGTGAGATCCATACAAATGTTTTTTTCTTGGTTTCTATTCTTGCATTATTGCACCAGTTTCATTTTGCTCACCAGGATCAAACAGTTTGGTCACATTCTTCAGTGCTGCAGGCTCACTCAAATTACCATTGAAACTCTGACAAAAGTACACAACTAATGTGTTCTAAAATGAAACCATAAGTAAGTACAAATTTTTGAAAAATGCATTTAAATTATTTTCTTTCTTTATTTTCTAATAAATCTCCAGTAAAGCTTGGCTTTTCTTACAAAATAGTTACAGGGTGGTGTTCAAGAAGGTTTCATCATACATCAATCAGTTTGCTTACCCTTTTCACTTAAGTAATAAAGGTATTCACCAAATTTATTCATCTTGATCATGCACAGGGCAGAAGGAAATATGCATAGATGGTCACTGGATGGAAGATGCCATGGGAAGGGAATCCACGTTGGACACCAAATATATTCTTGCTCCTAGCAGAAGTACTAGGTTTCCAAGAGACTGGCAGCTGCCCATCTCATTAGTGTGGATAAGGGTTCAGCTCCGATAAAAAAAAGTCTGCCTTTGTTTATCTGGGTGTCTATGAACAGATGGAACTTCAGGCCCACATGCTGTTCCATTACACTTTGCAGGATATGTTTTTTAACTGAACTAAGTAGCTGTTGTCTATGAATACGCTGAACATTTATGTTCCATTCAGAACATCTACACTCATCTGTGATAAAACAAGTATCTAGGCTCAGGTCCTCTATATGCAAGTATTTTAGTGTATATTTTTT